>NW_005200722.1:64816-67723 GCF_000372725.1 Emiliania huxleyi CCMP1516 | reverse complement strand
GGGGGGGGGGGTGGGGGCGGAGGCGCGACCCTTCTGTGCGGGGGCAGGGGAGGAGTGCGGCGGCCTCGGGTGGCAGTCGGGGGAGGGGTGGCGATCTCGTCTAGATCTCGGCTAGACGTCGGCTAGACGTCGGCCACATCTCGGTCATCTCGGACAGATCTCGCCTCGTCGACGAGGGCGAGCTGGCCCTGCGCGATGTCGCTCAGCAGCAGCCGGATGGCCTACAGGGCGGGACACGCCGAGATGGCGAGATGTCTCGGCGAATCTCGGCGAATCTCGGGCGGATCTCGGCGAATCGGGGCGAATCGCGGCTAGTCTTGCGCACATCGTCCCCGTCCCCGAGGGGCGAGGCAGGCGGGGCTAGCGGCGACGTCGGCGGGCCAATGGAGTCGAGGAGACCAAGCTCGCCGCCGGAGAAGCAGTAGTGGCCGGTCTCTGCAAGCTGGTCGTCGGGCGTGTGGCCGGCGCAGGCGGCGGAGGAGGCCGTAGCGCACGCGGCAGAGGAGGAGGCGGCCGCGGAGTCAGACGGGTCGGCGGCGGCAGACAGGGCGGCGGCGGCGATGGAGCGGGCGGCGGCGGCGCGAGAGGCTGCGGCGGGCGAGGCGGGCACCTCGGGCCCCAGCGCCGTCTCCCGAGGCCCCTCCTGCAGCGGTCCGTCCTGCAGCGCGCCGTCCGGTGCGCAGTCGGAGTCTTTCTGGTGTGGCTCGAGCGCGGTCGCCCAGCCCGCCGCCGCTGCGCCCTCCGACAGGGACGAGTCGACGTGCGGCGCGGGAGAAGGGGGCGCGGCGGCGGCAGGGGCGGGGGAGGGGCGCGCGGCGGCGACGGAAGATGGAGAGCCGGCCGCTGATGCGAGCGAGGCGGGGGGGGGCGCGGGTAGCTTCTTGCGGTCGGGCACCTCGCCGCGCTCTCCAGACGTGCGTGAGCGGCAGCGCGGCAGCTCCGATGATGGGGCGGCGGGCGGGGCGGGCGAGGCGGTCTTGCGGCCCGGCTGGTCAAAGCGCAGCTTCCTGGCCTCTCGCGAGAGGCGGGGGCCGGGCTGTGCGGGCAGGCTCCCCGCCTGCGTCGTGCCAAGCACCGGAGGTCGGGGCGGGAGGACGGTCTCGTGCAGCGTACCCCGAGCACGCGTTGGTACGCGGGCGGCGAAGTCAGTGCGCACAGCGGAGTGCAGCTGGGTGCTACATACAGCTGAATGCGGATTCTCTAGAGTCCCCAACTACAGGGGGCTGCATCGCATCTACACCCTCCCACCGTGGCGGGCGCAAACTCGGACGAGGGCGGCGCAGCCTTGCGCTTGCCCGCCGCCTTGGCGCTCTCCCCAGCTGTCACGCTCAGGCCGCTGCCCGCCGCGATCGGCCGCAACGCCGACGCCGCCAGATCCTCGGCGCGGGCCTGGTTTGATGCCTGGAGCAAGGCTGCCAGCCCGCTGACAAACTCGCCCACTCGCTCGTCGGCGACGGAGTGCGATCCCGACGGAGGCGAGGCGTGCACGCTCGAGGTGTCCTACGGCCGAGGTGGAGCCGAGGTAGAGCCGAGGTAGAGCCGAGGTAGAGCCGAGGTAGAGCCGAGATAGAGCCGAGATAGAGCCGAGGTGGAGCCGAGGTAGAGCCGAGATAGAGCCGAGATAGAGCCGCCTGCTGCAGACACAAGGCCGCCACCTGCAGGCTGGGCGGGAGCAGCTCGTCCAGATCCTCGCCCTCGCCCAGCAGCGCAGCGGCGACGCCAGACGAGGGGGCGGACGGCGGCGTGAGGCCGCTCCTGGCGCCGGAGGTGAAGCGCGCAAAGTCATCCGGGCTCGACTTGGCGTCGGGGGGGGAGGGGGCCTCCTCCTCTTCCTCCTCCTCCTTCCCCTCCTCTGCCGCCACCTCCTCCGCCTCCGCCTTCGCCTTCACGACAGCCCTCGCATACGCCACCGCCGCCTCCACCGCCGTATCGAAGGTGCCGATGTGCCTGGAAATGCCGCCCACCACGTGCCCCGCCCGGAAGCCTCCGCCCGAGAGGACACCGGCGTCCTGCCGCACGCCCTTGTAGCCGGTGGCGCTTTTGCTCGAGAGGTGGAGCTGCAGCCCCTCCGCCTCCGCGACAGGAGTCTTGCACTTGGCTGCCTCGCCCGCCGCGCGCTGGGAGGCCGACTTGGTTGCTTGGGGCCTAGTGGCGAAGCACCGAGTAATCAATTGATGAATGAATGGACACAGTACAACCTAGCATGAAGAGTAGTCAGCAATGAATAGGGGAGGGCGCAGACTTGGCCGCGCGAGGACTCGCTGCGCTGGCGGAGCCGGCAGGCTGCCGTCCGGGCTCCGGTCGGCCTCGCCTCTTCTTGCGCTTCCCCTCCTCCTTGTCTTTGGGCTTGGGAGGAGGAAGAGGGCAAAACCCCTCCTTGTCGTCAGCACCGCGTCCATCATGGCAGAGCCAATCCTGCCCTTCCTCCTCGGCGAGTCTCGCCTCTTTGATGCTGTCGAAGCCGGCGCACTGAACGCATGCCCATTGCGGACAATCGACGTCGCAGCGGCCGGAGCATTTGACGGCGTCCCATACAGGTTTGCCCGCCTGCTCGCGCGCCAGTGGTGTGAGAGATCTGGTCGGGTCTGGGCGGGTCTGGGCTGGTCCCGCACCTCGTCGTCGAGGGCTCTGCCGCATATGACGCAGATGGGGGGGCAGGGAGGGTCGGCCGCGTTGTACAGGCCGGCGGACGGAGTGAGGCTCGTCAAGAGCTGCGTCGGGTGGAAGCTCTTCTTGGGCGTGCGCTCGAAGATGCCGCCTTGGGACCCGCCATGAGGTCGAGGTGAGGTCGAGATGGGGTCGAGACATGAGCCGAGATGGGGTCGAGATGAGGTCGAGATGAGGTCGAGGTGAGGTCGAGATATGAGCCGAGATGGGGTCGAGATGAGGTCGAGATGCGCCGGGATG
>NW_005200722.1:62385-63222 GCF_000372725.1 Emiliania huxleyi CCMP1516 | reverse complement strand
CTCCTCCTCCTCCTCCTCCTCCTCCTCCTCCTCCTCCTCCTCCTCCTCCTCGCCCTCTTCCTCCTCGCCCTCCACGCCCTCCTCCTCCTCCTCCCCCTCCCCCTCCTCCTCTGCCTCCGCCTCCGCCGCCGCGTACGCCACCGCGTACGCCACAGCCGCCTCGAGCGCCGACCCGAAGGAGCCGAGGGATTGCGTCTTTCCGTCCACGCTGCGCTGCGCCTCGAAGCGGCCACTGTCGCCGTGCTGGTACACCTTCGCAAAGCGGGGAGGGGAGGGAGGGCGGGCGGGCGGGGAGGGAGTCTCGAGGTGGACAGAGAGAGGGGAGAGGAGGGAGAGGAGGGAGAGGAGGGAGAGGAGGGAGAGGAGGGAGAGGAGGGAGAGGAGGGAGAGGTCGCCGTGCTGGTACACCTTTGCAAAGCCAGGAAGTGTCTAGGAAGTGTCTAGGAAGTGTCTAGGAAGTTGCTGGCACACCTTCGCAAAGCCCGTCTTGCTGCGGGTCGAGAGGTGCAGGCGCAGCCCCTGCGCGTCGCCGAGCAGCGCCTGCGGCCGCGGCCGCGCCGATCGGCGTGGCATCTCGGCGGCATCTCGGCGGCATCTCGGCGGCATCTCGGCGGCTCCCGCAGGCACGCCTGGCCGCGCGCCGTCAGCGCGTAGAGCGCCTTGTCCTCGCTCGCTTTCGCCTTTGTCTCCTCGGCCGCCTGCGCTGCAGCCGGGCTTGTGAGAGAGGCGCAGCGCTGCCCCCCTGTCACCGCGCTGCCCCCCTCCCCCCCCCCTCCCCCTCCTTCCCTCCTTCCCTCCTTCCCTTGGACGTCGTCTCCATCCCCCGCTGATCTCGGC
>NW_005200722.1:61432-62285 GCF_000372725.1 Emiliania huxleyi CCMP1516 | reverse complement strand
ACAGATATCTTTTAAAGGTATAGCCGCCTCGAGGCTGCAGCTGACGTACTGTGGTGGGGGTGGGGTTGGGGGGTTGGGATGGAGGGGGGGGGGGGGGAGAAGGGGAGGGGTGAGGCGGAAAGGTAGCGCCTCGACAATGTCGGCGCGCGAGGTCTTGCCGCCGAGCAGCGCCTGCGGCAGAGTGCCCGAGTCGGGTCATAAGCTCCGCATCACCACACAGAGGAAGTCTCGCGCGGCGCGACCTGCAGGACCCGGTACCGCGCCGAGCCCGGCCTACTCGCAGGGCGGAGGGGTGTGAGAGACGGCGGGGTCGGGCAGGGCGGCGACGCCGATGAGGTGCGCCGTGGCAGCCCCTCCACCTCTCCTCCGCCACCCCCCTCCTCCTCCTCCTCCTCCTCCTCCCCCTCCTCCTCCTCGTCCTCCTCGTCCTCCTCGTCCTCCTCGTCCTCCTCCTCGTCCTCCTCCTCGTCGTCGTCATCTTCGTCCGGCAGAGGCGTGCCGGGAGGCGTCCCAGGGGGCGTCCCAGGGCCCTCGTCTCCATCTGCTGAGTCGTCAGCGGCCACTGCCTTCGCGTACGCCACCGCCGCGTCGACCGCCGTGTCGAAGGTGCCGATGGTGACAGTCCTTCCGCCCACCCTGTGCTTCGCCCGGAAGCGGCCAGAGTGGTGCTTGACCACGCACTTGTAGCCGGTGCTGCTTTTGCTCGAGAGGTGGAGCTGCAGCCCCTCCGCCTCCGCGACAGGAGTCTCCCCCGCCGCTGCCGCAGTCGCCGCCGCCTCTTCCACCGCCTTCTCCACCGCCTCTTCCACCGCCTCGGCGTCCTCGCTGCCCCCCTTCGCCCCCTCTGCCTCCG
>NW_005200722.1:36134-61244 GCF_000372725.1 Emiliania huxleyi CCMP1516 | reverse complement strand
ACATGGCCTATGTATTAGCAGCCGGCGGGGGCGCCACTCGCACCTGCGCCGCCTGCCCCGCAAGTGCTGCGAGTGAGGCGGCTGCGTCGGCCGCGGCGGCTGCGGCGGCCGCGTGCGCAACGGCGGGCGGCGGCGCGGGGCCGGCAACAAAGCGCTCCACGGGCGCTGCTTGCCGGACGGGCCGGGCTCGCGAGACATGGGCCTCGACCTACTGCCGTGCGACTCGGTCTGGGAGGTGGCACGACGGGTGGGGGCCGCGGCGGGGGGGGCGGGGGGGAGCGGGGGGGAGCGGGGGGGAGGGAGCGAGAGCGGAAAGAGGGGGGGGGGAGGGGGGCGAGAGCGAGAGAGGGAAGAGCGAGAGCGAGAGAGAGGGAGCGAGAGCTAGGGAGAGGGAGCGAGAGGGGGAGAGGGGGCGAGAGGGGGAGAGGGAGCGAGCGAGAGGTGCGCTCCTCGGGCGGCTCGGGTGGAGGGGCGCGAGACCAGGCGCCGCAAGCGTTTGCCGCACCGCGGGTCGGAACCTCCGACGCCGCGTCTTCCGACCAGAACTGGGGCGGCTCTTCGTCCGTGGTGAAAGTGCCGTGCAGATTCGAGTACACGACCGAGCAGCGCCCGTTCGGCGGGGCCGGCGGCGCCTCGCCATGAGGCGCGCCGGGGTCCAGCGGCCGTGACATCTTTGGGACAGCACCTGCATCACCTGTTCACAGCCAGCCGTGTGAAGAGACGCTCTTCACAGCTTCGACGGGCTGCTGCCCGCGCCGCGATTGCGATGGGGCGCTGCCGCGCCGAGAAGCGCGACCCGCTCTTCATTCGAGCACGGGCCGAGGTGGTACGCTCTGAGGGTGCAGCCAGGCGTCATGCACAGGCGCACGCCGCGAGACGTCCCGGCCTGAAGCTGCATGCGCTCTCGCTCGGGCGGCTGCATGCGGTCTAGCGGCTGCATGCGGTCTAGCCCCAACGCCAGGCGCCTGTGGGGCGAGCGGGACGGGCAGCGGTGAGAGTAGAGGCGGCGGCGGTGGCGGCGACGGACGACGATGACAAGTGACGGAGGCGGTGGGGACGGCGGCGGCGGCGAGGGTGGTGGCGGTGAAGGCGGCGGCGGCGAGGGCGGCGGCGGCGAGGGCGGCGGCGGCGAGGGCGGCGGCGGCGAGGGCGGCGGCGGCGAGGGCGGCGGCGGCGAGGGCGGCGGCGGCAAGGGCCGTGGTGGAGGGCAGCGAGGAGCGAGCAGCCACAGCGAGGGTAGAGAGAAGCCGAGCTAGGCAGGGCGCAGGGCGCAGCGAGGAGGGGGCAGGGCGCAGCGAGAAGGACGGCAGTGGTGAGGGCGGCGACGGCGAGGGCGAGGAGGAGGAGCGAGCCTTCGGGAACCTGTGTGCAATTCTTC
This sequence comes from Emiliania huxleyi CCMP1516, assembly GCF_000372725.1. Lineage (NCBI taxonomy): Eukaryota > Haptophyta > Isochrysidales > Noelaerhabdaceae > Emiliania > Emiliania huxleyi. The sequence goes on along the minus strand of NW_005200722.1, from coordinate 59,866 downwards.
CCGCGCCGGCCATCCAAAGGAAAAGAAATAATCGGGCGCCTGCCGTATGTTCGGTCTAATTAAAATGAATGTTCGTAAGAGCTTTAAGTACACTAAAAAGAAGAAAATAACCCTCCGAACGATTGCGGGACGTACGTAACTCGAACGTGTCAAGCTCTGAGCTGTGTTTACGGACACCTACCTACCTAGTCACGGCTGTGTGTATGTCACCTCCCCGCTGGCTCCCCCCGCCTCTCTCCGCATACACATTCCTCGGCAACGAGTCCCTACCCGCCGATCTTCGGGCGTGCGTCAATCCGCCAGCCACTCGCCGGCTGTCCCACTCTGCCAGGCCCAAGCGCTGGCAGCTCATCTCCTCGACAAAGAGCCCATCCTGCAGTCCCGACTGCGCGCCGCTCGTGCTAGCCAGCGAGGGTCGCATCTGCCAGGAGAGGTGCGACTGCGCGGCGTGTGGCGGCTGCACGCTCACGGCTCGCAGATGGCGCACGCCGTCCGGCGCGGTGCTGCAGAGCATCGCGACAAAGACCAGCCCCAGTTTCGAGTTTGCCTTCAAGCCGGATGATCAGGACATGGACAAAATGAAGGTGGGGCTGGTGGTGGAGCCGGTCCTGACGCACGCGTGGCACGAGGCCGTCTTGGGCTGCTGCGGTCGGGGTGGGGCAGTGGTGGATGTGGGCGGTAACTATGGCTGGTTCAGCCTCTTCAGCCTGGCGCTCGGCTGCCGCGTCACCGTCTTTGAGCCCGTGCCGGACTTCCTAGAGGCGGGCCGCGCTCTCGTCCAGCCCTGCACGCCCTGCACTACTGCCTCAGTTTCCCCTGCGCCCAACACACCTCAGGTGCTCGGCCTCGGTCTCGCCCTCAACCCCGGCTTCGCGACACGCGCGACGGTGCACCCGCTGTTGGTGCACGACGGCCCACCAAAGAACTTCAGCATCCGCGTGCCCACCGGGTCACGGCGCAAGACGAACGCCAAGCTGCAGCTGGGCATTACGGCGACGCATGGCCCACTCGACGCACGCACACCGCTCAGGCATCCAAGCTCCTCCACATTTGGTAGGCGATGGTGGGGGAGAATGGTGCGCTCAAGCTCGGCAACAAGTGGGTCATCACCCGCGAGGTGCAGCGGCGCAGCACGCGGCTCGACGACGTGGTGGATGGGCAGGACGAGGTCTGCCTGCTCAAGGCGCGCGCTCGAGCAGGAGACACGGCCCACGGTTGCGGCGAGGCTCACCTGCGTGTCTTTTCCGCGACTCAAGGCGGATGTTGAGGGCTACGAGCCACAAGTCCTTCACTCGGCGCGCCGCCTCTTTGCCCGCCACCGGCCGCGCGCCGTGCAGATTGAGCTGACCCAGACGGACGACGCGCCTCCACAGCGATGTGAGGCGCCTCGGCTGCTGCACTGTCATTCCGACCTCGCTACGCACCTGTGCAGCTCGCCCGCTTAACGGGGGTAGGCGATACGCATGCTGACCGCCCTCTTCGCCCTCGGGTACAGCGCACGGCAGATCGCGCAGCCTTACCTGACCAAGTCGAGGGAGCTGCCGACCAGACCGTGGCACATGGCGCCCGGCCCTTGGGCCGCCGAAAGCCTCCGCACCTTCCCCAGCAAGACTGCGTACCATGCGTACCACCGGCTCCGCACAAGGCCGGAGGTGGTCGCCGCCGCGGCGCGTAGCGGGGGTGGGAGCGCGGCCGACAGCATGCCCAGCGCCGGCGTGTGGGAGGCGGCCGCCGCCCTCGTCGACGTGACTATCCGCGCCGACATCTCTCAGTACTCCACAAACTTCATGTTCCGCCTCGACGCGCCGAACATGACCGGGGCGCCGAAGCTGAAGTTGGAACCAAGGACGAGGGCGAAGGTCTCGCGTTCATCTTCGGCGCCTCCCACTCGTAGCAGCGCGAGGCTCTTGGCTGAGCAACTTGTAAGCGAACGGCACCGTGCAAGGCCAATAAGGGCGACCCGGATGGATCCAGAGGCGGCGGGCTTCGACGTCACCGACTGGCCGGCGCTTGCGTGCAAATGGGAGCGCTCGTCGGAGTGAGCGCTGGCTGCGCCGAGGGACACTGAGAGGCGACACCGCCCTCGACACCATCACCGGCGCTCCTTGCTAGGCCCGGCGCGAGTCTCCTAGCGGACGAGGCCAGCTGCCGTGCGTGCCTGCAGCAGAGGCCGTCAGAAAGAACCGCGCTCAGCGGACCGCGCTGCGGCTGCGTCATTGCAGAGGCGTCGCATGTGCTGCGTGGCCGCGGCGAAGGGGCGCTGCCGTCGTCGTCGACGCAGGCGGGCGAGCCGGTGGGCGAGCGCGTCGCCAAGGTTGAGGCGAGCCTCTCGGAGCTCAGCGGGCGGCTAAAGGCTCTCGAGGACGCGGCGCGGGGCTGAGCGCCGTGAAGGCGAGGGCGCGCGACCGCGAGGCCCAGAGACAGACGCAGATGCCAGAACCCTCGATCGCGCTCTCGCGCAGGGGCAGGGGCTCTCTCGATCTTTGAAAAGAAACTGTAACTGTCCCGCGTCCAGCGATCTCTCTCGTCTCCGTGGAGAGACGCGTCAGAAGCGCGTATACCAAATGTGGAGCGGTCGTCGGGTCGTCGCCCCTCCGCCGCCCCCATCCCCACACCTCTCACCGCGCCCGCGCCGGCGCGGCTGCCCTGCCAGTGCTCTTCTTGCCGCCCATGCGCCTGGCCTCGTTGGCTTGCGCGCGCTCGATCCGCTCGTCGCCCGCCAGCTTCGCCTTAGCGATGGTGCCGACGATGATGATGCGCGAGCCCTCGATGAGGACCGAGAAGAAGATGCCTACCAGCGGCTTGGCGAAGGCAACCGAGGCGGCGTCCTCGAAGCCGAGCAATGTGGCGATGACGGGGAAGAGGGCGGCGCCGATGGTGAAGGAGATGAGGCCCAGCCGCGCGCTCTCCGGGATCTTGTTGCCGAGCCCGCGGATGTTTGCGAAGCCCTTGATCTCGTCGGGCCCGAGCGTGTCGAGGGAGGGGCCGCACTGCGCAGCAGCAACAAAAGCAATTCTCTCGTCGGCGTGTCAAGGGTCTGGGGCAATCTGCCCACCTCGGCTCTCCCTGCAGTCTCGGCCAGTCTCGGCCAATCTCAGCCAGTCTCGGTCAGCCTCGCCTGCAGAACGGCGGGGTTCTTGAGCATGACGTCGAGCGCCTCCTCCTTGCCCATCATCTCAAAGAGGACCTGTGAACCAGCAGGCTGGCTATGAAGCTGGCGGAGTGGTGTGAAGGCGACCCCGTCCTCGAAGAGAGGACGTCTTTCGAGAGAAGCAGGGTGTTGCAAAACGTGTACGACGGGTTGATAATCTGCGGGTTGGAGAAGACCGCCTGCGGTTCCACCCGGGCGGTGAGAAGGCGCGTCGGCGGTACGATCCGCATGTCGAGGCGGAGAGCCAAACCTCGCGCGCGAGCGCTTCGCTGCCGTACGCAGCGACAAGCGCGCCCCAGAGCTGCTCGAGCTGCTGCCGCGTGTACTCCTACGGATCACGGCATCGAGGCATCTGGGGCAGCGTCCACGCGGCATACCAGCAGCCGACTCGGTGCCTTCTTGAATCTCTGCGTCACCTCAACGATGTCTGCTGGCAGCCGCTTGCCGCGCACGCGAGGCGGCGCGCCCTTAGTCACCGTCTTCATCTTGTTGGCCTCGTTGATCTCCTTCACCTTGGCGAAGAACTGCATCCGCGGCGCCGGCGACCGAGGATGCGCAGCGGCAGCAGGAGAATATGCTCCGACCGCGGCGGCGCCGGCGGTGGGCGCAGCCGAGCGGCGAAGCACGGCTGGGGCGTGGAGCAGCGACAGTAGAAGCGGAGCGACGAAGAGCATTGCGTCTGTGTGGAGCAGCTCTCAGGCAGCTCAGCAGTGTCGTCGAGTGTAACTCCTCGCCGGTCCGTGCCGCTTTGGTGCGAGAGTCGAATCTCCAGATACCTCGCGGTGTGAGCTGGTTGTTTCTTTTAACCTATCTGTGAAAAGGGAAAGGTGTTGTGAAAAGGGAAATATTGAGTATTTTGCCGGTTCCTCGGTTTCGCCTCTTTTGTCCCAGAGGACCAGCTCTCAGACTCAGGGAAACTCGAGAGTTGCCAGAATGGATGGAGCACCAATACTTACTTTCTTTCTTTGAAAAAAGGTACAGGTCGCCGAGCTGGACAAGCAGAATCTCAGCTCAGCAGGCGCGCTCGCACTTAGCGTCTCCCTCCTCACCGGGTACGTAGTCACAGACAAGGACCTGGCGAGCGGGGGATCGGTCTTCGAGGGCGCAGTCTACGGCCGGAACCCGTCGACAGTCAAGTGCGTGCGACAGGCCAAAGACGACCCGGGCAGCCTCCACCATGCCCTCAAATCTGGCGAGCGGAGCCAGGTCGTCCAGCATCTCCGCAATCTGGGCAAAGACTACCGGGAGAGGGACATGCTGGCCGAGGCCTCACTCATCCTCGAGTTCTCGTCTGGACTGGGCGACATCACGGAGGACAAGCAGTTCTTCTCCTACATCGAGCGATTCTTCCGCAAGTACCCGGGGCGCGGCCTGCCGGAGCTGCCGCTCGACCGCATCCTTCGCGACGACGTCTACCGCGAGCATGAGAGGTCAGTCGAGTCGTTCAAGAAGGAGCTGGCCGAGCTCGCCAAGCGCGTCACCAAGGCGGAGGCGGCCGCGGCGGAGGCCCAGCGGGCGGCCGAGGAGGGGAAGCGGTCGGGCAAGTCCGGCGTCAAGACCTGCTTCTGGTGCGGCGAGGAGGGGCACGTCAAGCCTGATTGCCCCGTCTTCAAAGCCGATTTGCCGAAGGTCAAGAAGGGCAACTGACGCCCGCGGGACCTAGCCCCACCGCCTTGCCTCGCTCGCTCCGCGTGACACTCACGCGCCGCGGGCAGGGCTCGGGACGGTGAGGCGCCCCACCGCGCCGTTGCAGCCCGGGCACATGAAGAGAGAGCCGACGCCCTTAACAGGGTGGCTCCTTCTCTGATCCCCGCCCGGGCAGCCCGGCGTTTTTCTGTGTTTCCACCTCACAGAGGTGGTGGCGCCTCTCCTCCCCCACACCAGGGCGAGGCAGGCGCCTCCTCCCCTGGTGGTGGTCGTGTGTTTGGTGCGTCGTATGTGGTAGTCGTTCGTCCCAGTGACAGAGTTTTGGGGTCAGCGCTGAGTTCGGCTGTCTCAACTTGTACTGTGGACGATGGTCCGGCCCCGGCGGGAGCCGAGGGCGAGGAGGAGAATCGGCGGGCGAATATCGACTGGGCGGGCTGCCTTGCCATCGCCGACTCGGCCCCGCCGAAACGGCCAGCCCTCTCTCGGCCCGTTTTGGGATGCAGTCAGCTCCACGCACCTCGAGGCGTCGCGAGCCGGCCACCGGCCACGCCGCCCCCCAGCGGTGTGGCAGGCATCTCAGCCACGAGTGTCGAGCGGGCAGACGAGGAGGCAATCGGCGACGGCGGGAGCCGCCGCCTCCAAGAGCAGAGCGCGTGGGCCGGGATCGGCCTCGCCGCCGACGAGAGAGCCGTGGCAGCCGCTGGGCTCATCCGTTCCCGGTGGCAGCGCTGGGTGACGCTCCGGACGGAGCGGGTCGAGGCGCCCCGGACGGGGCGTGGGGGAGCCGGACGGCTCCCAGATCGGGCAGCCGGACGGCTGCCAGGTGACTGCGCGCTGGCCGGAATCGGCCTCGCCGCCGACGAGAGAGCCGTGGCAGCCGCTGGGCTCATCCGTTCCCGGTGGCAGCGCTGGGTGACGCTCCGGACGGAGCGGGTCGAGGCGCCCCGGACGGGGCGTGGGGGAGCCGGACGGCTCCCAGATCGGGCAGTCGGACGGCTGCCAGGTGACTGCGCGCTGGCCGGAATCGGCCTCGCCGCCGACGAGAGAGCCGTGGCAGCCGCTGGGCTCATCCGTTCCCGGTGGCAGCGCTGGGTGACGCTCCGGACGGAGCGAGGTGAGGCGCTCCGGACGGGGCGTGGGGGAGCCGGACGGCTCCCAGATCGGGCAGCCGGACGGCTGCCAGGCGACTCCATGAGTGCGGAAGCGTGGGCCAGAGGCGGCGCGAGCTTCGCCGACGTCGACCGACCAGAGCTGGACAGCGTGGTGCGCGCTCGCGCCGCCGGGCTCCTGCAACGACGCTGGAGGAGCAGAGGGCCGCCCGGGATCGGGCGGGCGCCCGGGATCGGTTGCGGCAGGGAGCGCCTTCTCGCGGAGCCGCTCCCGACATGGGTGACTCGCCTCGTCGTCTCCGCCCAACGTCGATGGCGGCGAGGCCGCCTCACGAGCATCGAGGTCGGCTGGGATCGACGGCGAGCCCACGCGCTCGGCGCTCTCGAGGCGCATGTGCGCTTCATGCAGCACGTCGTACGCTCCTCCATCCGCCTCGGCCGATGGCGGCGCGGCGGCATGAGAGGAGTCCCCCTCGCGCTTCGTTGGTTGCGCCGTGAACGTCCGCCGTCGTGTGGTGGAGGGCGCAACCTTGCCTCGGACGAGGATTTTGCGGCTCAGCGTGCCCTCGCCGAAGAGTGGATGGGCTGGTACGACAACTACGTCGCCATCCTCAGGCGGCTTCAGTCGGGCGAGACCCCGGGCATTCTCGAGCTCTTCTGCGGCAGCGGCGGCGGCAGCGAAGGCACGAGGAGGTCTGGTGGACGCAGCCACGGTGTCGACCTCTACGACATGCCCGAGTACATCGACAGATTCGGGCCGGAGGCCTTCACGCGGGGCGACGCGATCGACCACGCTCTCATCGGCTCCTTGCGGCACCAACACCGGGCTCTAGCTGCGTTCGCCTCCCCCCCGTGCAAGGAGTATAGCACGGCGAGGGACGCGCGAACGCCGGCGAAGCAGCCCGGGCTCATCGACCACACTCGGGACATGCTGCGCGGGCAGTTCAAGTACTGGTCTATCGAGAACGTGGCCGGGGCGCGCAAGGCCATGAAGGACGCGGTCGAGCTGCGAGGCTCCCTCTTCGGTCTCAAAGTGGCAAGGCCTCGGCTCTTCGAGTCGAGCTTCGAGCTGGTCGTCGACAGAGCCGTCGCCGAGCCCGCCGCACGGCTCGCCAAGCGGTGCTGCCTCGGGCAGCGGCGCAGGTGGCGCAGAAGGGACTCGTTCGGCCGGCCCGTGGGGCCGTGCTGCGGGGGCAACATATTCTCGCCCCTAGGGGAGCATCCGATGCGGTGCTCGGTCGAGCAGTGCGCAGACGCGATGGGGATCGACGTGGGGCACATGTCGTACCCGCGGCTCGCTCAGTCCATCCCTCCCGACTACAACCGGCTCCGCTACGCGCAGTGCTGCGCTGCGATAGCCAAGGATCGGTTCGGCGTGCCCTTCATCTCCTTCGACGAGATGCGACGGCGGCCCGCTTGGGCAAAACGCGAGATCGCCCGCTGGCTCCGTGGCGCCGGCGACGCCGAGCCTGCCGCTGCTCTCGAGTGGCAGGGTAGGGCGGCGGCGCCGGAGCGCGCAGAGGCGCCTCGGACGGCGCCGGCTGGAGCCGGCTGCGACGGTGAGCGGACATTCACAGACGAGGAGCTCGTCTTCCGCGAGCTCTTCTACTCATATGTCGGCGGCTTCGACCAGCAGCGCGTTGACGGCGAGGTCAAGGCGGGCTGGCTCGACGAGCTGCTGCCGAATCGACGTCTCGATCGGCTCGAGGCGGGCTCTCTCACCGGGCACAACACGTACCTGGACGTGCCCGGCCCGGAGCTGGAGGCGGCGTGGCCGGCCATCGAGGCCGCGCTGGCCGCCCCCGCCACCTCGGTCGTGGTGAGAGTCGACCGCGACGCCGCCGAGCGATGGCGAGAGCGGGGCTTCTCTCCCCCCGACGTGCCGGCGAGTTACTGGCGGGGCGGCGTTCCCTCGCCGGGTCTCGCCTCTCGCCCGGCCCTGGTCGCGGGCGGTCGCCTGTGGGCGAACCGGGAGAGCCGTCTCGACCACTCTGAGGCTCGCGAGTACATGGACTGGCGGGATCAGACGGGCTGGAAGCCAGACGCTCTGGAGAAGGCGGCTGCCACCTACCGTCCTCTCCCACACGCGCCCGAGGCGTGGGCTCACGCCGCTAGGGCGGGGTCGGGCGACCTCGGAGCTGCCGAGATGGCCAGGTATCCGGTGATGAGGGAGGAGGTCCGGTTAGCCATGACTGAGGGGGTCAGCGTCTCGACCGAGGCCGAGCTGGGCAGGTACGAGGTCGCGCAGTACCCCTTCTCCTCCCTCCAGGCCGAGTCGCAGTGCGGCAGGGAGGTGGACCGGGCTCTGTTGGCCGGCCATCTCGAGCCCGTCCCTCTCTCGGAGTACGACCAGGTGCACTGCGTGCATCCCTGGACCATCGTGGACCAGGGCGGCGGCAAACATCGAGCGTGTCAGTCGTACAACGTCGGCCTCAACCGAGTGACGAGGACGGCTCCGTTTGCCCTCCCTTCGGCTTGGGACGTGGGCCGGCTGCTCGGCCCGGATTCGCACTTTGTCAAGCATGACTTGCGCGATGGGTTCTGGGGCGTGCGGATCAACCGCGCGTCTCGGAATCACTTCGTCCTGCGCCACCCTATCACGGGCATGCTTGTGCGCTGCACGAGCTTGCCGTTTGGCTGGGCGGACTCGCCGCGCATCTTCTGCGCCGTCACCGAGACCATCGCGGCTATGGTTCGGCGGCGCTGTGCGGGCCGCGGCGTGCACATTCTCGCGTACGTGGACGACTTTTTGATCGTGGGTGATTCCGAGGAGGCGGCGCGCTATGGCGGCGCCGTCTTCGAGGCGGTCTGCCAGGAGATGGGCCTCGAGTGGGCGCCGCACAAGGCGCGAGGACCGTGCCGGTGCATCGAGTTCCTCGGGCTCCTCATCTGCAACTTCCCAGGCCGCCGATGCATCGCCCTGACCGAGGCGAGGCAGCAGAGGCTGCAGGGAATGATCACGGACTGGCTGTCGAGGCGCCGACTCGACGGGCGGCCGGCCGAGGCGGAGCCGGTCGAGTTGGCTCGCCTTCTCGGCCATATGGTCTTCGCCTCGCAGGTCATCCCCGGCGGGCGGACGTATATGCAGGGTACGCTCTCGCAGTTCCAGGGCCTCGAGGTCGACTGGAGACGTGGGAAGGTGCGGGTGGCGACGCCAGCGCCTGAGCGGCGTCGCCGTCCCGGCCCCACCCCTCGCTCTCCGTGGCGCCAGATCGAGCTGAGCGCGGACTTCTTCCGCGACCTCGAGTGGTGGTCGGCGATGCTGGCTCGGCGCAACTGCACCGATCTGGACCGGCGGCCTCGCGCCATCGCCGCTATCACAGGTACCGACGCGAGCGACTGGGGCACAGGCCAGCTCGCCTGGCTCGACGGCCAACGTGCCGAGGTGCAGCTGCAGTTCAGCCCGGTCGAGCAGGCGTGGTCCATCAACGCTCGAGAGCTGCTCGGCATCCTCCGGGTCGTCCAGTTCTACGGCGAGCAGCTTCAGGGCAGCGCGGTGCTGGTCGAGGGCGACAACACCGCCGCCATCGGCGCCGCGCAGAACCAGGCGTCGACGGCGGTGTCGATGCAGGAGACGCTGCGCCGGCTGCTCGAGACGGCGGAGAGGTGGGACATCGAGCTCCGCTTCGTCCACACGCCGGGCGTGCTCCTCCACCGGCCCGACCAAACCTCGAGAGGCGATCCCATCGAGGAGCCGCGGGTGCGGCTAGCGGCGGCGGAGTTCGCCGCCATCGAGCGCCTGACGGGACGTTTCACCGAGTTCGTGGGCGCCGAGAGGCGACACGCCGCCGCCGAGGTCGGGGCGCAGCACAAGTGCCCGAGTGGAGGCAGCCCCCAATCCCCAGGTGGTGAGGATGGGTGCGTCGGTGGCGGGCTGGCCGCCACAGTCGCGGGCGGCAAGCCGCCTCCCCACCTCTGGGTGCACCCCACGCACAGCACGGTGGGCTCCGCCCTGCGGCGTGTGGGGGAGCGACTTTCAGAGGCGGGCGGTCAGAGGATCAGTGGAGTCGTGGTGGTACCGGACGCACCAAACGCAGGCTGGTCTCGACTGCTTCGCCATTTTTCAATATTGGGACGCTATGCCGTCGATGATGGCCCTCAGACCTGGGGGGAGGGGGTAGTCGAGATGCAGCAGATGGGGAGATTCGTCAGCTGTCGAGTCCGGCGCCCGACGCTCATCCTGTCTTTTCCCCGGGCGTCAGGCGCGACGCCGGCGCTCCTCCCTTGCGGCCGGCCACAGGTCATGATGGCCGGCTCGTTCCTCTGGAGCCCTCCGGGGCCGAAGGCTAAGTCGACGGAGAGAGGCAACCTCGTCCAGGTCGCCTCCACCTTCGACCCGTCGGCGGTCGAGCCCGACCGCGGCGGATGGCCCATCGCAGTGGCCGAGCTCTTGGGCGTGCGCGGGAAGCTGCGTACCTTCGAGCTCCTGGACGGCAGCGCGCGCGGCGGGTGCAGCTACTATGACGGCTCGACTCGCTCGCCATGGGAGTACAACAGTTCGGACCTCGCCAACTACTGGCTCGTCAACGACTTCGTCACTCGGGAGGATCCCTCGGGCGCCGGGGTCGTAGGCCGCTTCTCCTTCGATTGGAAGGCGGCCGTGCAGCAGCTGGAGAGGTGGCGGGCGCAGAGCGCCACGGGCGGTGCCACCCCGCCGACCGACGGCGACGCCACGCTAGCCGAGGCGATTGGGGGCTTGCGGGTCGACGAGGGCGGCAACTCTCCAGACGACGCCTTGAAGCTGGCTCGTGCCTCAGCGGACGAGGCAGCAGCGGCGCGGAGGCGCGTCGTGCCGAATGCCGCTCCAGCTGCCAGCTCGAAGGACCGAGAGCCGTCGGTCTCGGGCGCCGTCCAGCACTGCCAGAGCCGCGGCATGACATGCGCGGGCTGTGGAGTTGTGTTTGGGCTGGGCGCCAAGATCGAGCCGCGTGGCGCCGGCTTCGTACACGCCGGCCGTGACGAATGCGGCCGAGCCGCCGACGAGAAGGCTCCGGCTGTCATCGAGTCGGTGAGCCGGAGGGAGGCGTCCCTCGAGACGGTCCTGGGCGCCGGACGTGTCGAGACGGCGCTCAAGTGCCTCCAAGGGGGGTGCAGTGCCACAGGCGACAAGTACATCTGTGGACGCTGCGGCTCCTACGGGCTCCACCGCGAGTGCGCGGGCTTGTCGAAATACCAGGTCGAGCCGGGACAGCTCGTCTGTGCCGTGTGCCGGGCCGAAGCCATGACGCCGGACGGCCACTCACCCACCGACCTCGTCCTCCGACGCGCCGCTCGGACGATGCTCGCCGAGCTGGGCACCAAGGCGTCCTCCACGTCGAAGAACCACGCGGAGTTCACCCGTCTCGAGGAGGTGTGGGCTGCGAGTATGGGCGGCGGCGTCGTACTGCCCCGCTACAGTGTCGAGTCGATGCTGGAGTTCATCAACTGGCTCGCGATGGACTCCGGCCGCGCTCGCTCGTTCGAGACGATCCTGAGGGCGGCGGGCGGAGTCATCGCCAAGACCACCGCCAACGGCATAATGTCCGACCCCCGGGTGAAGGCGCTCCGCGCGAGGATGGTCGGTCTGATCGGCGAGCTCGCGCAGCCGTGCACGCACACCACGCGCAAGCTCGCTCGGCTCGTTCTCGACGAGACGCTCAGGACGTGCTGCACCGGCGCCAAGGCGGAGGCAGTCTACTCGAGTCATCGCGTCATGTTCCTCCTCGAGGTGATGATGGGGTTGCGGCTCGGCGAGACGACGGGCCGCCAGCACGGCGTCGCCGCCTGCGACGTGTGGATCGTCAACCCGCTCTCAGAGCGATGTGCCGAGATGGGAACGACTGTTGCCGCCCACCTCGAGTCCACGAAGACGGCCCAGGGGAAGGGCCGGTGGGCTCACTGTGTGGGCACGTCACTCACCTCTGAGTTCAGCCTCGAGTCTGCCGTGCGGGACCTGTGGCGTGTGCAGGGGCACTCGACCGAGACGGTCACGGTGGACGGCTTCCAGGTGGAGCGGCCGGACTACTCTGTCGTGCAGCTGCGTGTCGGGGCGAGCCTGCCAGACGGCGCTTTCGACACCTTCGTCGGGGCCCTCGGCCGGCTGCCGAGTGACCACCCGCTCCGGCCAGCGGCCAAATACCTTGGCCGCACCGCGACTCAGAAGAGGAAGGCGGCGACCATCGAGGAGGGCGATCGGTACGTCAACCTCGTTGGGGGAGCCAAGGGTTCTGCCAGACTCCGCGCCGCCAGCGAGTGGTTGGCGGGACTGGGGCTCACCCAGTACGCCGCCGTCGTCAAAGGCCCGCTCATCCGGGCGACAGACGGCGGGCGCCTCACCGATACTCCGCTAGAGACTGGCTCGTCATATAGCCATTCCACGAAAGCGCTCAAGCTCGCGTACGAGCTCCTCCGCGAGCGCGACGAGGAGGACCTCGAGCTTGCGATTGAGGAGGACGAGGCGGGCAACCCGATCGTCAAGTTTGCCCACCATTCGAACCGACGGTTCTCGGACAAGGTGGCGCGGGACACGAGCGATGTCACGGGCGCTACCATCACAGACATCGACTGCATCTTCGGCTGGAACGAGCAGGAGCGAGAGAGGTCGATGCAGCAGCACTACGCCGGCCTCGATCTCGCCTCGCGCATCGAGCGGCTCGCGCGAGTGACTATGATGGTGTAGTGGCTGAGGGGCTGGGGCAGGGCTCGAGATCATGTTCTACGATGGATGGCGATGGGGGTTGGTCCTGCAACGGTGTCTCGTGCGGAGCAGTGGTGTGCTGCCGCGCGAGGGTTGCAGGCGTGAGGGTCGAGGGTACCTTTTCCCCCCTTTGCTATTAACAATGCTTTGGAATCTATGAACATGACCTCGAGTGGAGCCCCAGTCCTCGACAGGCTCATGACGATCGGCCGTCGATCCCGAAGGGTCGTCGGTTGAGCTAGGGAGCCTGGCGATGGACGCCACCGCGACCCCTCGTGGCATCTCTCTCGCCGTCGGCGAGCTGGGGGCTCGCGGACGGCCGACTTTCTATATGACCAGTAGGACAGCCGTGAGTGTGAATTGGATAAGGAGTTTGCGTCCGTCCACCGTCTTCGTGGACGTCTGTCCTCGTGACACCCACACCCCACACGGCCTGTCTTGCTTCCCCACCCACCCTCCCTATTTTGTGTGCGCTGTCGCGTTTTGGGGTTGGTCCTGCAACGGTGTCTCGTGCGGAGCAGTGGTGTGCTGCCGCGCGAGGGTTGCAGGCGTGAGGGTCGAGGGTACCTTTTCCCCCCTTTGCTATTAACAATGCTTTGGAATCTATGAACATGACCTCGAGTGGAGCCCCAGTCCTCGACAGGCTCCGGCGGCTTACGCGCGGCATGTCGCGTGCGAGTGATAAAGCCGTAGAGAAGGTAAGCAATTGCAATGTGGTGTAGTTGTTGAGACTTGAGTTACAGCCTACCGTACGTTGAGGTCGTGTACTCTGCTGGAGGAATGGTTGGGCAAGTTGTCGGGGACATGATCCCGGCGTGAACACGCCGATCTGGTAAAATCCCGAGTGCCTACCGCACGCGCCGCGTCGCGGTGCGTGCGGTAGGCTTTGTTTGAAGTAAAAAGTCGAATCAGAGCGCCGTCGGCGTTGTCCCCCGATTTTGTCCCCCGGACCGCCCGTCCGGCACCGCTCCGGGACGCACGCCGGCGAAGGCGCGAAGCACCATCAAGCTGCTGTACGGCCCCGGCATCGCCTTCCCAGGCTTAGCTAGATTGAGAGATATTGTGAACATGGTCAGTCTCTACAATATATACACTGACACTGAACCTCCCAGAGCTCGTCCCGGTCCGTCACGGCCATCCTTGGCCTCCGGAGGGCCCCCGGCCGCGGCGCGGTGCGGCGGCGTCACAAATCCGACCACAGAGCACCGGGACGCGGTCGGGCGATCTGAGGCCCAGGTAGGCGAATGCATTGCCCATCCAGGGCTATCACCTGGACCTATCAACAGGCGCCTGTGGCGCCGTGGTCACGAGGTGTTGTTCACACCTGCCCAACCATTCATGCAGTACAGTTGCCTAGTTGAAGTGTTCGTAGCCGCTTGCGCAACACGGGTTCACTTCCGTGTAGTACCGTTGCGCAATCGGGGCGGTAGCGCCTGAGCTCCCGGGCGCGGCTGCGCCGGCCGCGCGGGGCGCGGGCGGCGTGCGGGCGCAGCGTGGGGCCGGGAGCAGCCTGCTCCGTGCTCACGTAGAGCCGTATCCAGCGTCTCTAGACGATTTTACAAAGGATCGGACGCACATTTTGACAGGGACACATCCACTGGGACGTCAATTCGTTCTAGAATGACTAGAAAGGGCCCACCGGGGGTGATCGCAACCGTGTAGACTAGTACCGTGTAGTACCGTCTACGTATAAACCAGGCCCAACCCACACTGCAGAGTTATTCAGGGCGCAGATCGTCAGGCTGCACCGCCGCTAGCCGTGGGCGGCGTGCCCGCGCCGGCGCCACCAAAAGCGACGTGCGCTGCGTCGGCGTCGTTGCTGAGGGCGACTCCCTCGGCGGCGAGCTGCTCGATGAGGGCCGTCTCCAGCCGCCGCGCCGCGCTCTTGCCTCCCTGCACGGGCCAGGCGTACAGCGCGGCCGGCGCGCGCGACGAGCGGTGCTGCTCCCACCGGCGGTGCAAGTTGTCGGTCTCGCCGACGTACCTGAGGGCGGTCGCGCACGGCCGGCGTTCAGCGGGCGTGGCTTGGGCGTGCGAGGGGCAGGGAAGGAGTGTCTCGAAAGTGTCTCGGAAGTGTCTCGGAAGTGTCTCGGGAGTGTCTCGGAAGTGTCGACGCACCAGCGGGCCGAGGGCGGCGGCGAGGCGAGGAGGTAGACGAAGGAGTCGCACACCGCGGCGGGAGGGGGCACCTCCCCAGGCAGCAGCCGCATCGGCTCCCGCCCGCCGAGCGCCCGCCGAGCTACCTCGAGGGCGGGGCTGCCGCCACCGCCCGGGACAGCCGGCGGGGAGGCGGCGGAGGGAGGGGAGGCGGCGGAGGGGGAGAAGGCGGCGGAGGGGGAGGAGGCGGCGGAAGAAGAGGAGGAGGCGGCGGCGGGAGGGGACGGGGCTGCGCCGCCCGCCGCGAGGAGGGCGGCGGCGCGCGAGACGATGGCGTCCGGTACGCCCGCGACGCGCGCGGCGTGCAGCGCGAGCGAGTCGGTGCAGACCCCGTCGGCGAGCGTGAAGTGGAACTCGACCTTGCCGGTGGCGTCGTCGACGGAGACGTCCATCGTCTTGCGCGCGAGGCCGGGCAAGCTCGGCGCGGCGGGCGACGAGAGCAGCGCCTCCATCTCGTGCAAGTGGGTGGCGAAGATGGCAGACATGCGCCGCTCGTGCAGCCAGGCGAGAAGGGACACGCCGAGGGCGGACCCCTCGCGCGCGGAGGTGCCTAATCATGATGAGCTCTCAGCTAATAGCTAAGGGACACGCCGAGGGCGGACCCTCGCGCGCGGAGGCGCCGCGGCCGAGCTCGTCGAGCATCACGAGCGAGCGAGCGCCGCACTCTGCGGCGAGCACCGCCACGTCGTCCATCTCCTATTCGTGACCCATTGACTATGAACAGATGAATGAAGAACAGAGCACCGCCACGTCGTCCATCTCCTGCGCGAAGGAGGAGCGCCCCTCCGAAGGCACGTCGTACGAGGCCGTGCGCAAGAAATAGCCGTCGTACCGCGGGACGAGCGCGTCATCGACGGGCGCGTACAGCCCCGCGTTGGCGAGGAGGGCGGCGGCGAGGGTGCCCCGCATCAGCGACGACTTGCCCGCCATGTTTGGCGCCGTCAGCAGCCAGAGGCCGCGCCACTCGAAGCTGTTTCGCGCGGCGCCGTCCGCAGAGAGCCAGTACGGCCACACACCCTCCACCCGCAAGGCCCTCTCGCCGTCCTCCACCTCGCGCAGCCGCGGCAGCGTCCAGCCCTTCTGCAGCGACGCGCCGACGTGAGCGGACAGGGTCGAGTAGAGCAGCGCCTGTGGTCAACACGCCACGACTCAATACCCAGTTGAGAACGGATGAACGAGATGGCCCGAGTGGAGAGGCGCCCAATGCGCTGCAGCGGCGAGGAGGGGTAGGCTCTCCGAGAGAGTGTCGCACAACGCCTGCATCTCCCGCCGCGCCGCCTCCTCCACCCCCGCGCACGCGGCGAGGTACCGCAGCCGCGCCTCGCTCATCCGCGCAGAGACGTGCCTCCCCTCCAGCCGCTTGCCGAAGCGGTCCGTGGCGGGGAGGAGCGCGGAGGTGGAGGCGGCGGGGGCGTCGGAGGCAGAAGCGGCGTCGGAGGCAGAAGCGGCGTCGGAGGCGGCGGAGGCGCGCGTCGCCCTCCGCTTGACCAGGTAGATGGCGTTGTCACGGTGGGCGTGCACGAGCTCCCAGCCGGAAGGCAGCTCCGCAGCCTCGAGCAGCGCGGCGCGGCTCTCCTCGAGGGCGGCGAGCTCGCTCGCCAGCCTCTCCGGCCGCAGCCTCAGCGCGCGGAAGCCGCGCTCGTTTGCCTCGTAGAAGGCGTCCCACGCGCCGCTGCTTCCAGAGGAGGGGGAACCGACGGCGACGGCGGCGGTGGCAGCGGAGGAGGAGGAGGAGGCGGAGGCGGAGGCGGAGGCGGAGTAGCCGGCCACATCCGCGGCGGCGGTGCAAGAGGAACTGGAGGATGTGGCGGCGGCGGTGGCAGCCTCGCCCGCCTGCTGCTGCTGCGGTAGCGACTCGACATCTCCGAGCTCAAACGGTGACCCGAGCTGCCCCGGAGGCGCGTCTAGCTCGAGCAGCGAACGGATCGTCTCGTGAGCGGCAGCCGCCGCCTCCGCCAGCTGGTGCGGCGAGGCGGCGACAGCGCCCGCCTCGTCGGCCACCACGACCAACAATCGCTCGTTGAGGCTGCGCAGCGCTTCGTCCGCCATCGCTGCGGACGTCCCTCCGAGCAGCTGCGCCTGGAGAAAGAACGACGAGGAGGTCGGTGCCGCGTCTTTCCTTTCTCAGGCCCTCCGAGCAGCTGCGCCAAGTCGCGGAAGAAGTGCGCGTTCGCCTGCCTCGCCGACAGCAGCCGCACCATCTTGCCGACCGGCAGCGGCCTCACCAGCGGCAGCGGGCCCGTCGCCGCGCCGAGCGCCTCGCACGCACCTAGTGACAACAAGTCATACTCACGATTCATAGTTAAGACGTCGCCGCGCCGCGCGCCTCGAGCGCACTTCGCAGCGCGTCGGCGATCGCGGGGCGGGGCGGCAACAGCAGCAGCCGCCGCAGCAGCTCGACCGACTCGGCCGGCGCGGTGCGGGGCAGGAGAGCGCGAGGCAGGTCGGGGATGCCGGCGGCGGGGAGGAGGCCGACCTAGTCGCAAGAGGGTCGCCGAGGGTCGCCGAGGGTCGCCGAGGGTCGCCGAGGTCATCCGAGGTCGGGGGTGGCGGCGGCGGGGAGGAGGCGGGCCTGGCTGGCGGTGGTGACGTAGACGGGTCGAGGCGGCGCGTGCCTGCCCGCCGGGGAGGAGGGGGCGGCGGAGAAGGTCGCTGCGTCGAGCTGCACCTGCAGGGCGGCTGCGAGAGGTGGGTCGGGGGAGGGCCGGAGA
This sequence comes from Emiliania huxleyi CCMP1516, assembly GCF_000372725.1. NCBI lineage: Eukaryota > Haptophyta > Isochrysidales > Noelaerhabdaceae > Emiliania > Emiliania huxleyi. The sequence continues at coordinate 42,415 of NW_005200722.1, read as the reverse complement.
GGGTGTTGGGTAGCCGTAGCCGTCGAGCCCGCGCCTCCGCTGCGACGTGCGCCACGGCAGCGGCGGCGAGGCGCGAGGCGCTCTTGACGGCCAGCCTGTTGCTCGGTGGGAAGGAGCCGTGAACCAAGAGTGCTCTGACACTCCACCTGCGACGACGCGCTCTTGACGGCCAGCCTGCGCCGCTCGGCGGGAAGCCAGGAGGCGGCCGAGGAGGCGGCGTCGGCGCTGCCTCCGAGCAGGAGAGGCGGCGCGTGCGGACGGGCCGCGAGGAGGGAGCGGAGGGCGGGGAGGGAGAGGCGGCGGTGGACGTGGTAGGTGCGCTCCTAGCAACACAAACGCCACGAGTCCGAAGAAGAGGAGGCGGCGAGGAGGCGGTGGACGTGGCAGGTGCGCTCCTAGCAACACACACGCCACGAGTCCGAAGAAGAGGAGGCGGCGAGGAGGCGGTGGACGTGGTAGGTGCGCTCCTAGCAACACAACCGGCCGATCCGGTCACCAGAAAGGAGGCGGGCCGAGCGGCGGTTGGCGTGGTGAGTGTTTACGTCGACAAAGACGTGCACGAGCGTGTAGCCGTCGGCCGCCTTTGCGAGGGCGGCGTACGGCCGCGGGGCGGAGTAGTCGATCGGGTGAGGGGACAGGCAGCGGTCGTGCAGGTAGGTCGGGGACCCGGCGGAGAGGACCTGGCAGCAGAGGGGCAGGGGGGGCGGCAATTTAAGCGACGGTGCTGGGGCGGCGGTGTGGCACGCGCTCTGCTAGGCGCGGCTGCGGTGACGGCATCGAAAAGGGGGCGAGGTGACGTGTGTGTGAGGTGACGGTGTGCGAGGGGCGATGCGAGGTGCGGGGCTTGCAACTGCGGCGCCTGTGACAGGCGCCGCTCCTTGATGCCCTTGCCTCCCGCGGCTGCCACCCGCCGAACTGGGCCCTTGAGGCCGACCGTCGCCTGTGAAGAACGGGAACGGCAGCTGTGGACACGTGCGGCCGAACGCGCCGGCCCCTACTACCATCACTGTGGCGGCTCCGCTCGCTCCAGAGTGGCCGTCCTCTCCGTCTCGCTGCGGCCTCTTGCATGTCCAGCCCGTCGCCTGACTGCGGCTGCGCCTCTCTGTCTATCGGCCGTCGCCTGGCGGGCCGGCTCGACCTCTTCGTACACCGCGACGGTCAGGCCGGCCGAGGTGAGGCAGTCTGCCGTCGCCTGCAGGTTGGCGACCGGGCAGCCGGCACGTGCTCGTCCTGCCATCGGGTTGAGGCCTGCGTGCTCGACCAGCAGCAGCGCGTCGAGCCCGTACGCCTCGTAAAAGTCGCCGCACCGGATGAGCAGCACCTTGTCCGCGTGCACCTCCTTCTCCGCCACCGCAAAGGCGACGAGAGTGCCCTCGCGGTTGCCGGCGCGGTTCTCAAAGAGGAGCGGGTTGTTGGGCGAGAGCGCGCTCACCAACGACAGCGCCGCCGGTCGCGTCAGCGCCTCGAGCCGCGAGCGCCAGTACGGAGACAGGGGCAGCTCGGAGGCGGCGGCGGCGGCCGCGGCGGCGGTGGTGGCGGTGGCTCGCGGAGGAGCGCCGAGGCGGGAGTGGAGCGGCCTGCCGGCTGCCGCCGCCGTGCTGATCCTCGGAGGCACGCGGAAGAGGATGGCGGGGAGCAGCGCGGGCGGGAAGCGCAGGGCGCAGCGCATTCCCGGGAACAAGAGCCCCACACGCGGGCGCGGGAGCGCCACTGGAGTTTCTTTTCCAGGTATTTTAAGCCCAAGCGGAGCGGTCTGCTCTAGCCTAGCACGTTACTTCCTGTCGTCTGTTGTTTGTTGTGCCCTTGTGTGTTCTCTTGGCACCTTGGAGTGCTGGGGGGGGCGACAGGGAGGATGTGGCCTTGAGTTATGTGTACGCCAACTCAGGGTGTGTGGCAGCCCGCTGGCTGTGTGTCTTGTGAGCTTGTTTGTGTCTGTGTGTCGCTCGTGCGTGCCGTCATCATCTGTCCGGCGTCCACCCATACCGCGTTGGTGTCCAGTCCGAGCCTGGCTGTTCTTCACCTTTCTACCTACCTACCTACCTAAGCCCTAAAGGTTCGAAGTGAGTGTGTTTTCCCGATTTTTATTTTCTGGCGCCGATACTCGATCGCTCCAAAAGTCGGTTGCGTGATCTTTTAAACCTGTTGTCTCACCCTGGCTCCCAGGATCGTTTTGGTCGTCACATTGTGATCCCCGCCAAATCGTTGACTACTTGATCCCAGATAGCCCAGCCACATATCACATGCGGCCATATCACCGTGGGTTACCGCTTCCCATCTGAACAGCGAAGTCAAGCACGGTCGAGCTCAGGTAGTACTTCCATCCGGGAGGGGGAGGGAAGGCTGAGTGCTGCATGTTTTGCCTCCTCCCATAAGTGGCGCCGGAACGGCGTCGGAAATTCCGCTGGTGAGGGAGGGCACGCGTGCACTTTTGCCGCGTGGGCAGCCCGCTTCACCTCTCCGTCAATGGCCATGCCGTCGCGCTCCGGCAAGCGCGTCCGCACCGAGAGCGACGGCAACGGCGGTGAGGAGGGCGAGCCCGTGGCGGTCGCTGCCGGCTTCGAGGCGCCCATCTTTGGCGCGCGCACCGTCGGCCAGGTCACCACGCTTGTGCTCGAGGGCGAGGACGGACCTCTGGCGTTACTCAGCCTGCGCGGCGTGGGAAGCGATCACGCGGGCGGCTGGTACGCTACGACTGGGCCTAGCCGGCCTCACCATCAGCCCGGACGGGAGCGCGCTGTTTGTGACAAACATCAGCAACAACAAGATCCAACGGGTGGAGGTGGCAACAGGTGCTGTGACGACGCTCGCGGGTAGCGGCGAAGAAGGCGATGCAGACGGCGTCGGCGATGCGGCGCAGTTCAAGAACCCAATGGGCGCCGTAATCAGCCCGGACGGGAGCGCGCTGTTTGTGGCGGACACATACAACCACATGATCCGTCGGGGGGAGGTGGCGACGGGCGCGGTAACTACGCTCGCGGGTAGCGGCGAAGATGGCGACGCGGATGGCGTCGGCGGCGCGGCGCATTTCCGCGAACCACACAGCCTCGCCATCAGCTCGGATGGCAGCGCGCTGTTTGTGACCGACCACGGCAACAACAAGATCCGTCGGGTGCAGGTGGCGACGGGTGCTGTGACGACGCTCGCAGGCAGCGGCGAGAGAGGCGATGCAGACGGCGTGGGCGGTGCGGCGCAGTTCAACTCCCCAGCCGGCCTCGCCGCGAGCCTGGACGGCAGCGCGCTGTTTGTGGCGGACCTCTTCAACGAAAAGATCCGGCGGGTGGAGGTGGCGACTGGCGCGGTGACTACGCTCGCAGGCAGCGGTCGCAGGCAGCGGCGCCTGGGCAGCGTCGATGACGTGGGCGACGAGGCGCAGTTGCGACTCCCACGCGGCCTCGCCATCAGCGCCGACGGCAGCACCGTTTTGGTTTGCTCGCAGAACGGTGGCATCCGCCAGGTCCGCGTGGCTGCGCCTCCTCCGCCTCCCTCCTTCGCGCCGCTCGTTGTTCCGCCCTCCACCTTCTCCGTGGACATGGGCAAAATGTGGGGCGACGACGCTTTGCCGCAGGGCATGGTCACCTTCCTGGTCGGCGACGACGAGGAGCGCGTCGAGCACGTCACAAAGGCCGCCCTCTGCGTGCGGTCCGTGTTCTTTCGGACGATGTTTGGCATCGGCATGAAGGAGCGCGACGCCGCCGAGGTCACGGTGCTCGAAACGGACCTCGCCAGCTTCACCGCCCTCGTCCGCTACCTCCTCACCGACCAGCTCGACCTCGGCGAGGGGGAGGGCGAGCAGGCGCGGCGCGCGCTCGACCTGCGGCAGCTGGCGCAAAAGTACCAGGTGCCGCGCCTCGAGCTGCTCTGCGCGCAGGCGCTGCAGGAGAGCGTCGGGCCGGCGAGCGCCGTGCCGCTGCTCGAGGCGGCGCAAACAACTGGCGACGGGCGGCTCCTCGCGCAGTGCCGCCGCTACGTGGCCGACCACGCCGCCGAGGTGCGCGCGAGCGGCGGCGTGGAGCAGCTGCGCAACATGGGCGTGGCCAAGGGGCTGCTCGGCGACGCGCTCGACCAGGTGGCGGAGCTGAGGGGGGCCGTGGCGGCGCGTGACGCGGAGCTCGAGAAGAACCGCACGCAGAGCTTTCACATTCTCTGGCCGACCGCGCAGCGGTGCACGATCGGTCATATCCGCGAAGCCCTGACTCTGGCACTCTGCACTCTGGGCAGTCACTTTCCCGCGTGTGCCAGTCGCTCGTGAGAGGTCGAGACGCGAGAGCGAGAGGCGAGAGCGAGAGGCGCGTGCGCCGCCGGCGAGAATCGTTGCGTTTAAACATTATCTCGGGTTCGTACACATTTTCCGCTCTGGGGGCACAGACACAAATCCTATCCAGCACACACACACACGCACGGACGAGCCACAAGAAGGTGTGAGGGTACAGGCGACGCTTCTCCTATCAACAAGTCGGTCTTCCCACAGTCACATCACAAGAAGTTGCGCAACAGGGCGGCTTGATTGCCCTTGCGCCTTGGTCAGAGAGAATCTCAGGCACAGAGCTGGCACGAGTGCACGCTTGAGGCATCATCGGCGCGCCACTTGTCAAGTCGAGGTGTGCACCCGTAGTCGGCCACCTCCTTGAAAATCTGTCGCCTCACCGCCTGCGTCCGGTGAGCCGCAGCGAGCGAGCAGCCCTTGCTCCCGCACAGGGGCAGGCACGCGGCGTCGAGCATTACCCACGTCCCCTCGCGGCACTGGAAGATAGGCGAGTGGGCCATCGTGGTGGCCTCGCACTCGCAGAGGCTGCAGCCCCAGTCGTCGGACGCCAAGATGTGCTCTTGCGCTGCGCGGGTGAGGGCGTTATCAAAGCCGGCGGAGGCGACCATGGTGGACAGGTCGTCGATGGGGACGTCGAAGGGGAGCGCGAAGGCACGCGTCTTACCCTCCCCAGAGACCTCAGCGCCACGCTTCTGGCCGCCAGAGACCTCGGTGACATAGCAAACGCGCATGGCGACGAGGGGTGTATCGTCGGTGGGCTGGGAAGCGACCCACTGATGCCCGGAAAGTTCGGCGCTTTTCTTTTTTCAAAACTGCGGACGGCGGCGGTCCTGGGGCGGCGGTGAGCTGGGACACGGCGACGAGCTAATAGCCTCCGCAGAGTACTTTCCCCAAAGCCAGCCCCGCCGACGACCGCGTTATGACCGCGCAAGACAAAGGTTGTTTGGTATTGCTAAAAATCTCTCTCTCTCAAAGGTGGCTAAGGGCTGTTCTGTTGTTAAATTCTTTTTCTGTGGCAGACGAGAAGCACAGGGTTCCAACTTTTTCCGGGGTATGGTATGAAACCCGGCGATCCCGCGAAGAGACAGTTCGCGACGACTCTTGCGCCAGGCCCAGCTTGCCCTGCAGGTAGCGTGCAAAAACGCTCTCGGCCCCTGTACACTGGAACACGTGCGGTCACACATGCAACACCCAGGCTGCAACATCTTTGTGCTGAACGCTTCTGCATCCACTGGGCTTCGCTTGCACCCTGATCACGCACCGTGTGACTGGGAGAATCACCAGTTCGCGTCGGAGGTGTGGCTTGACCGCGCCCTGCAGGAAGGGACGATGGCTGGCAAAGAGCCGGTCTGGGCTGTGACGGACCCGGCAAAGGCAGATCTGATCTTCATCACCGGCCTCGACTTTGCATTGTGGTGCGTGCGAGAGCTCGGCGAGACCAGGGACTGGCTCACGCAGCCTGATCCAGCGCTGCGCCTTCGAGGTCGCGGCTGCGCCACAAACTCATCGCACGCCGTGCCTCCCGCACGGGCCTATGTCCACACAAGCGGCGGGCTGCTGTCATCACATCCAGCCGCGAGGAAGCTCATGTGGAAACGGCTGCTTGAAGTGCCGATCATTGCGGGCGCCACCGGCCGTGCGCTGCCGGTCGTCCTCGTCCACACGAACAATGAGTGCTCGCCGCCGTGGGCATTGGCGATGCAGCCGCCGCCCAACATTCTCAAGCTGCACACGCAGGACCGTCGGCCGAGGCCGTTCGATCGAGTGATTCCCTTTGCGATCGCATCGCCGGACTGGTTGGTGGGGGATGCGCCGCCGCCCGCCGTGCCGCGATGGCCCGCGCGGCGCCTGCTGTTCTTCGCCGGGCACGTGCCCAAGCTGTACATCTCGTCGACGCGCTTCAAGATCTGGCAGCAGCTGTGGAACCAGAGCGGCGTCACCGTACTCAGCTCGACGATCGACTGCACGGTCGGCAGCTTCGACATCTGCACCTCGCCGCAGCGGATCGACAGAGAGT
>NW_005200722.1:33626-36034 GCF_000372725.1 Emiliania huxleyi CCMP1516 | reverse complement strand
TGATTTCACCTCCACGCGCAAGGTCGCCGAGGCGATGGCGCTCGGCGGCGCCGCGGGCGCCCTCCCCCTCTTCGTCGTGCCGAGGGGCGGCTGGAAGCCCGCGCTCGCCGCGCTGCCGTATTCGTCGTGGCTCGACTACTGCAGCGCCGCGCTCTTCGTCGCGGAGGCCACCATCGTGCGGAGCATGCCGCGCGTGCTTGCTGCGCTGCGCCGCCTCTCCACGCAAGAGCACGCGCGCAGGCAGCGCCAGCTGCGCCGCCTCTGGCGGCACTTCGTCTTTCGGCGACGGCCGCGCGACGGCACGGGTGCTGGCCTCGCGCAGGCCCGTGGCGACGCGTCAGGCAGCATTCTGGCAGAGGCATGCTCCGCCGCCCGCGCCTTTACCGCTGATCGTCGGCGCAGCAGCCTCAACAGCTCAGCCGCCTCGTCCCCTACCGCTGCTCGCCGCCTCGCCATCCTTGTTTCGGGGACGGGAACGCCTTCATCCAAGAGCCACCGCGCCACGACAAGTCGTCAGATGAGATCAGTGACACGAGCACCCGCGTTCAAGGACTGCAGCTTGCGGGTGTAGGTTGAAAACCGGGACGTTGCTCTTTTGCGCGCGGGCGATGATGATGACGCTCTTTACTTTGTCCTTCCTGAGAAGTGCCATGCATGCACGCACGCGACTCCGGTTGGCGGTGTCGTAGTACAAAATCCACTTTCTCTTCCTTAAATAGTGCCCTTAAAATAGTGCGATCTCCCACCGAGGCCAACGCAAGCGAAAAATCGTTCACCAAAAATCGCACTATTCTCGACGCGGCACGCGCGCGTCGAGATCCAAAACTCGACGCAGCCAACTCCAAGCCCAAATCTGGCCAGAGGAGCCCCATTCGCATTCGCCATTCCTACCCAGTTCCTACCAACCGTCGGCTTTCGCCGCTTTCCTCCCACCGTGATGCCAGTGCTCTTGACGTAGTACCATGCTTCTGCTTGCTCGCCTTCATCAGAGAGGTCAAATAGGTAGTCGCAGTAGTTTACAAGAGTTTTTGGAAGATACGGGGGGTTGTTTTTCCAACCAAGGGGGTTGAGACCCCCCCCCCCCGGCACCGGGGCAAATGCCCGGGCCGCCTCCCAACTCCACCCTCACTCACTGTTTGTTATTGCCGCAGCCGTTTCAAAGCTGTTCCTGTGGGAAGAGCCCCAGGGGGGAGCAGGGTGAGCCGCAAGCCCGACCCCCAGGTAAAGCCCCCCCCCCCCCCCCCCGGGCCAGAACACCGCGCTCACTTCTGACAGCGCTCCTTCTGTGTCGCCCGGGCGCGGATGCCGAGCTCCAGCATCGCCTGCCTTGAGCACGTCAACATCAACAGCGACAGCCCGATCGAGGCCTGCACATTCTACCTCGATGGCATGGGCTTCGTGCAGGACCCGCGGCAGGGTGCGCTCGTAGACGGGAAAGTGTACATCAACAACGTCATGTGGCTGACTGCGGGCATCAACCAGCTCCACATCCCTATCACTAGCCGTGGCTGCTCGGGCGCCGAGCGTAATGTGTTGCGTGGCATCATCGGCCTCGCCTACGAGGATATCGAGGGCCTGTGCTCTCGGCTCGAGTCCATTGAGACGGCACTCGCAGGCACGCAGTTCCGTTGGAGCATGCGCGATGAGAGCACAGTGGACATATGTGGGCCGGACGGCAACCGCTTCCTGGCGCACCAGCAGCCAGCAGGCGCTCGTGACACGCGGGGCTTTCATCCCGGCCCACCCTCGCTCTGCCTGGGCTTCCAATACGTGGAGTTGGACTGCCCCACCGGCGCGGCACCCGCCATCGCTGCCTACTACAAGCACTACTTCGAGGCTGCGGTGGAGGTGAGGCAGCAGGGTCTGCCCGCTCAGACTGCAGTCATCCTGACAGGCGGTACCGAGCACTGCACCGAGCTTCGATACGCCGAGCGCGCTGACTACGCGTGCACGCCGGAGGCGCCCTACTCGCTCGCCAGCTATGGCATCCACCTCTGCGTCTACATGCCGGACGAGCTCCTGCCGTTGACGATGCAGCGGCTGGCAGACGACGGGCTCCTCTGGGACAACCCGCGCTTTGGTTCTCTCGACCGCTCACTCGGCTCGTCGCAATTCCGGTGCAAGGACATTGTGGACGTTAAAGCGCGCAAGCGGCACGAGGGGCCGCTGCCTCTGGTGATGGAGATGGAGCACGAGGTCCGACTTGCGTCGCATGACACCAGCCCTTTCCTCGCGCAAGAGCCGTACACCGTTGCCGGTCGCGAGCCCGTGCCGCGCCTAGTCGTCAGCGAGGTCAGCAGCTTTGAGAAGGACTGGCCAGCGGTGCGAGCAGAGAAGAACGCGGCGACAGTCGGATATATGCCATCCGCGATGCTGGTGCACGACGTGGACATCGACGACGTCGAGTA
>NW_005200722.1:31433-33526 GCF_000372725.1 Emiliania huxleyi CCMP1516 | reverse complement strand
TGGGGGAGATAGGGGGAGACAGGGGGAGATAGGGGGAGATAGGGGGAGATAGGGGGAGATAGGGAGAGATATGGGAGCACCACCTGCCGCCGCTCCGCCACCCTCGCGAGCACCGCCTCGACCTGGGCGCGGAGCCCCATCTGCAGCATCTTGTCCGCCTACCGGACACGTCCACGACACGTCCAAGACACGTCCACGACACGCCCACGACACGCCCACGACACGCCCACGACACGCTCCAATCGCGGGCGTAATCTCGGCTGATCTGCGCCTCGTCGACCACCACATAGCTGACTCGCGAGAGTGAGAGCGGGGAGGAGGAGGGCCGTGCCGTCTCCCTCCGCTCCTGCTCACCCATCAGGTCGAGGAGCCGTCCGGGCGTCGCGACGACCAGCGCAGCCCGTCTGGCCGCCTCCATCTGAGCGCGGAAGCTCTCTCCGCCGTGCACTGCCGCGACCGCCACGCCCTCCGTCGCCAGCGGCGCACACGCCCTCGCGACTTGCGCCGCAAGCTCACGCGTCGGCACCAGAAAGACCGCCCGCACCGACCCGTCCGAGGTCTCTGGCGTCGTAGCAGCGGACGAGCCGGCGAGCAGCGAAGGCAGCGGCGCCACGGCAGCGAGCGTCTTTCCGCTGCCGGTGGGTGCGACGATCAGAACGTCTTTTCCAGCGAGGCATAGCGCCCAGGCTCGCCGCTGCAGCACGTTGGGCTCGAGGCCAGCCGTGCGCACAAGGCGAGCGCAGCCCTCCAGCTTGGTGACGTCCATGACTGTGCGAAAGAATTTTCCAGCATAGCACAACAGTGTTCTCGAGGTTCTCGATGTGGATATCCTTTGGCCGCGTTGGGTAGCGAGGATTGGTGTAACCCGAGCCACGGAGGCGTGTTTTCTGACGGCCGACCGTCAGTGCACGGAGTTGCCACAACAGTGTGTGTGTGTGTGTGTGTGTGTGTGTGTGAAAGCGCCGTCGCAACTGCCCCACGGCTCCGAGCCCTCCTGTGGGCCCGCGGCGGCTCGCCGTCGCGGTGCCGAACAATGTGAACAGTCCGGATTCATCCCGGCGTGCCGCCGGTGCCGCTTCTTCGGCGAAATTTTGATCAAGCTCTTTGTCGACAAAGCTCTGACTGAGCTCCTGCTGCTCGACTGCGCGGCGGAACCGGGCCCTGGATGCTGAGATGTGAGGCGCCGGCACCGGGGCTACAACGCGGGGCCATCTCCAGGCTGTCTCGGGCAACCTCAAAATTGGCGCCTCGCTCTGCTGCTGCTGGTGCTGCTGCTGCTGGTGGTGGTGGTGCAGATGCTGCTGCTGGTGCGGCTCGGCTCTCCGACTCGACTCGCCGCGGGCGTGGCGGGCATCTGACGCGGCGGGCGGCGTCGCGGGCGGCAGCGATCGCGGCTCGACGGTGGAGGTGGAGGCTGGTGGCTGTGGTGGACTTTGAGTTTATTTGATGATGGACTACGAGGACTGGGGGTCAACCGGGAGGCAGGGGGTCAACCAGGCGACGGAGGACCGTGGGCCATCGCGGGGACTGCTGCGTACGGAGGACGCGGCAGGCAGATCCGGATGGTCTTCACGCCGGTGGGTGGAACCGAGGCGTCTTGGACGCTCAGCTCTACCTTAAGCTCCTGAGGGGCGCGTGGTTTTAACCACGTAGTATGACTACAGCCCACTACAGACACCCTCCCTCTCCACACACGTGTGCACACTCCCTCACCCTCTCCTCTCTCCTCTCTCTCTCTCTCTCTCCTCTCTCTCTCCTTGTCTGCTGTCTGCCTGACTCAGGCACTAATTCTGCCGATGCGTGATTGTGTGTGGGCTGCTCCGAGGGGGCCCTGTGCAATCGGATGGGTAGGGAGTCTGTGCCCGGGCGGTGTCCGGTGTGGAGTCTCTCTCTGATCCCACCTGTGGTGTTGGGTGTGAGGTTGTGGCGGCTTCGATCCCAAGGGGGGGAGCTGATCCCACTCATAACCAACTCTCAGGGGCAGTAGGTGGGCGAGCCTCGAGCGCGCTCATCTCGATCGTCAAGGCGTCGCAACGCGCGGTCTTCCGCGGGGGAATAGTTGTGCTCGCTTCGCAGGGTACACCCACTATTCG
>NW_005200722.1:29056-29953 GCF_000372725.1 Emiliania huxleyi CCMP1516 | reverse complement strand
TCTCGGAGCGTTCCTGTGTAGGCGCGCTCCCCGGCCTCGAGCGCGACGCTGCCGAGCGCTAAGGTCCTGAAGCTGCTGGCGGACCTCGAGGCCTTGGGCGAGGACGAGCACGGGGCCCCTCGCAAGGCGGTGGCCGTCTCGCTCCTCCCCCACCCGCGGTCCCCCGAGGCTAGCCGAGGTATGGCCGAGAGATAGGCCGTCGTCTTCTCCCAGCACCGCGCCGTGGTGCGACACCTCGACTTTGTGCTGGGCGTGCGCGGCGTCTCCCACGTCTCCATCTGCCAGGGCGACCAGGCCGCGGCGCGCGACGGCGCAGTCTCCACGTGGACCGAGACGCCCTCGTGCAAGGTCTTCCTGCTACACGCCGGCGCGGCGGCGGCCGGCCTCACTCTGGTGGCTGCGCGGCACGTCTTTCTGATGGAGCCGTTCATCACGCCGGGCCAAGAGCTGCAGGCGCTCCACCGGTCCGGTCCCACCGAGATGACCCGAGATGACGCGAGATCACCCAAGATCACCCGAGATGCAGGCGCTCAACCGGTGCCACCGCATCGGCCAGTCGCAGTCCGTCAGCTGCACGACGTACTACTGCGAGCGGACCGTCGAGGAGCGGCTGCTGGCCCTCCGCGCGCTCGAGGGGGAGGCGCGGCTCGCCGCCTCGCCGCCGCCTCAAAGGGGCGCGCGGAAGATGCCTCACCGAATCGCACCCGCGGGCGTAGGCGCCGCCACAGCAGCAAGGCGCCGCCGCCGCGGCCGCGGGCGAAGAGGAGGAGGATGAGGGGTCGCTCTCCCTCCTCGAGGGCGGCGCGCTGCCCGCCGTGCCTGGGTCGGCCGGCAACACCTCTGGCCCGGCGCTGTCGTTGCAGAGGCTCTCCTCGTCCGCACATCTCTCTCCTTGCG
>NW_005200722.1:25817-27679 GCF_000372725.1 Emiliania huxleyi CCMP1516 | reverse complement strand
GACGTCTACCACACTCCGGGGGGGGGGGGGGGGGGGGTAATCCGGGTTTCCCCCCCAAAAGGGAGGGGGCCAGGGCCAGGATTTTCCGAAGGGCCCGCCTTTTCCTCCCCCCGGTCCGGAACAGGGCGGAAAAGAATACTTTAAAACCCAAGGCTTAAGCCGGCCGGTCCTTGGTAAGGGCGGTTAAGGGGCCTAAGTCCTCATGCCGGTCCTGCTTCTCGTGCGCGTATGGAGCGTGGACGTGTTCCCGAGCACGCCGCTCGCCAAGCGCAAGGAAATTGCCGCGTCGCGACGGCAGCAGATTGACGCAGGAGCCTCCCATCCTTCCCTTTTTAGCCCCCCGCTACCAAGTTGCACTCGTGCGACGTATAGCGGGGGGCCACGACTACGTTTACGAAACATAAGTAGTCCCGCGAGGTGTGAATTTGGCCGCCCAGTTATACGGTGAACCTTCTTTTGTAGACCGCTAGGATTGAGAGCAGCCTCGCTCTCAATCCTAGAAGTCGAAGGATTGTGAGCAGCACTCCTCGCAATCGTAGCATCTCTGTACGATTGCTAGCACCTACGCTCGCAATCCTACATCTTCTAGGACTAAGAGCAGCTCCGCTCCCAAGGTGACTGGTGACGCCTACGACTACTACCAGCGCGCTCGAAATCCGAGCAAAGTCTAGGATGCGAGCAGCTTTGCTCACAATCCGAGCAACATGCCTCCGATTGCCATCTTGTAGGACTATGAGCGGCGGCGCTCACAATCGTACCCAAGATCCAAGGATTGCTAGCACCTGCACAGAGGGCACTCCCAATCGCTCCAGCCGCGAGCGCTTGTGAGTGAGCGCGCCGGGAGGGTCTCATCACAATCCAACAGTGATCTTGCAAAACCCCACGCGGGAATTTTTTCTTGACCGCTCATGGTACAAACCCCCGCGGCGTCTGTCGAACAGGCAATCGGTGTGACGCGAATGGCAATGGCAGCACGGTCCACGGGCACCCGGCCCCCGCACGGTATGCAGACGTCTGTCCAGCCGAGCTTCGACCCCACCCGCGGCGAGTGGGGCGGGATCTCGCTCTGCGAGCTGCGATCGTCCCCGGCGACGCTCTCGGGCTGGCCTCTGGACGGTGCGGGCTTCACCGTCGAGGAGATCGTCGGGCGAGGCGCCAATGGCGTCGTTGTGCGGGCGGTGAGCGCTGCGAGCCGGTGGCAGGGTCCCCGCGCGGTGGCGCTCAAGGCAGTGCCGCGCGGGAATAGCAGCGCGCGCGAGCTGGCCCTCATGCTGCGCCTCCGGACCGCCGAGGCCCACGCGAACCGCATCATCCAACTCGAGTCCTACTTCTTCGACCGCGAGGGCAGCCTGCTCGTGCAGGTACTGCCGCTCTTCGACTCGTCGCTCCGCGCCTACATCGACGAGGCGCCGCGTGCCACCGACCCACTCAGCAACATCGAGCTCGCGCGCAGCGCCGGCCGCCAGCTCGCCACCGCCCTCGCCCACGTTCACCGCCTCGGCATCGTACATCGAGACGTCAAGCCCGAGAATGTGCTGGTCTCGCACCGGCGGGGCAGCGCAGACGGCGCGGACATTATCTGCGTGCTCGCTGACTTTGGCGCCGCGAAGGACCACAGCCGCGGCGCCGCCGAGTCCTCCCCCTCCCTGTGCTACGTCTGCGCCCTCGAGTATCGTGCTCCGGAGCTCTTCTTCGCCGCGACAGACTACACGTGCCCCCCCCTCCCGCGCCCCACGGCCGCGATCTCCGGAGCTCTTCTTCGCCGCGACAACCTACACACCACCCCTCTGGGGACTGGGGATGGTAGCCCCTTTGGGCGGCTGGGAAAAGCCCCCCGAATAAAAATTTTGTTTTTTTTGCGC
>NW_005200722.1:0-25375 GCF_000372725.1 Emiliania huxleyi CCMP1516 | reverse complement strand
GCGCGGCCCGTACCTGTATCGGCTGCTACAGCTGCCTCCGCGGCCACACGAGGACGGTGGCTGGCAGCGACGGCTCACCGATGGCGTCAAGGCCAACCACCCGGGCGGCCGCGCGCGGATGCAGTGGGCCGACGAGAAGGCGGTCGAGGCGCCACTGAACGCTGCCAAGCGGTTTCTGCAGCGCATCTTTGTGTACCGGCCGGGGTTGCGACCATCGGCAGAGGCTTGCCTCGGCCAGCCATTTCTCGCGCGGTGGTCGGGGGGCTGAGACTGTGCTCGACGGGAGAGCGACGAGATGGAGCGTGAGGTGGCATGGCACGCCTTCGTGGCAATACGCCCGCCAAGGCGGGGGCGCGGGGAAGCAGCATCAGGTGCGAGAGCAGGAAAGGTGGCGCTTCTGGTCGGGACGGCTGTGAACACGAATTCCCCAGCACAGGTTTTAGATCAGTATTGGATGATGGCACACAACCGCACGAGGTCAGCGGCGCGCGACGCGCCGCTCTCGCAGGCTGCTTTTGGCTGTTTTCCGCATCGTTTCGCGGAGAGTTTTTGTTTATGTTTTCAGAGAAGGTGGGTCCACAGATCCAGAGATCAACGGGAGACGGCCCGGCCGCCTGCGCCAACACGTTCATTTGATTCACGATGAATTGGAAAGCGGCGCGGAACATGTAGAGGCGCCCCCGGGCTACATTCTCCCTAGGTACAGAAAGAGCGTTGCATTCATGACAGATGTGTCACACACAGGACCCCACACCACCAGTATTGCCCGCTGGCCTGCCCTGGGGCTCGGCACCCCCCCCTCCCCAGATCCACTGACCGTATGCAGCTAAAGATCGTTAGACGGGTGTTCCCTTTCGGTGCTTAGCCTTACAATGGACGTATTCGCATTAGACATCACACGGCGGGCGCTTCCCGGGGGGGGTACGGTGGCGGCACTGGCGGCCGTAACGCCTGGTGTGGAGCCTCAGGGGCGGCCCCTCGACCCTGCAGCCAACAAGCTGACGCGGGCCCAGTACCTCGATGAGGTGACTTGGACCACCAAGAGCTGGCTGGGGCTGCAGAAGCAGCGCATCTCAGTCGTACTTCACACGGCCATCGCGGAGCAGATTGTGAATGAGCTTGCCTGCGGCGAGGGCGGTCGAGTGCACGGAGCTAAGTGCCTCGCCGTCCTCGCGGGAGTCGCTTAGGCGGCTCCCGTGGTGTACCTGTGTTAGTGCCAGTGCGCGCCAGTCCCGTGCCTATGTGCGCACATGAAATTCTTTTACCGCGATCAACTCGGGACTTGGCTTTTACCATGTGCATGATGGCCCTGCTCTTAGCCCTCGCGTGCTGCCTCCTCCCCTGCCACGGCTGCGTGGACGACGAGGCGGAGAAGCTGTGGGTGCCCTGGAACGAGCAGGTCAGTCTGCACGGCTCGATCGACCTCGAGCAGGTCAACCGGCAGCTCAAACGTGACTATGAAAAGAACGACCGCGAGCTGCTGCGCGCAGTCACGTCCCGCGCGACGGTGCTCACACTCGACAAGGAGGACCACCCGAACGGCACCGCCTGGATGGAGCGTGCGCGCAGCGGCTGCATCTTTAGCGTGCTGTGGGCGACGCTGCCAGATGGGACCCGCGTCATGAACCAGGCGGGGAAGAGAGTCATCAATTACCGCGAGGAGGGGTGGAACGTGGCGCCGCGCTACCTGATCGCCGCGCAGGAGCAGGACCTCCTCGTCGGCAAGATGCAGATCCTCACCAAGCTCGTCGTCAACACCGACTCTGCGCACCAGAGGATTCGGTTCGCGCTCGTGGACGGGTGTGCGCGCAAGACACTGCGCACCTTGTGGTAGAGACAGCGGGAGAGTGGGGCCCACCTCCCAGCGCACTCACCTGCGCACACCACCAACATGCGGGCTGCGGCGAGTCTGCGCCGCGGCGCTGGCGACAGCCCCGCCATCATGCCTCCCTCCACCGGCCTCCCCCACCTCCCTCCCACCTCCCACCTCCCTCCCACCTCCCTCCCGCCTCCCTCCCACCTCCCTCCACCCGTCTCCCCCCCCTCCCTCCCACTCCCTCCTCGCGCAGGTACACTTCAGCGGTCATCCTGCGCATGCCCATCGCAGAGGCATGGACCCTCTCCAGCGCAGTGCAAGAGGCGCTGCACGCATACGCCACGGATCCAGCCGCGTGGGCGACGGCAGGTGCGCACTCGTAGACACCTCCTGGACATGTCCCAGACACGTCCTAGACACCTCCCTAGACACTTCCTGGACCACCTTCCAGCGCAGTGCTCCTACACACCTCCCAGACATCTCCTCGGCCTGAGACTCCCGCACCCTCTCTATCAAGGCGCCCGGCCCCGCCCCCCTCGTGACGAGCGTCTCTTCGCACCTCGTCTCTTCACACCTCGTCTCTTCACACCTCGTCTCTTCACACCTCCCGCGGTGAGCAGGCACGCTCGCCCTCGTCTCGGTCGCATTCTGCCTCGGGCGCCGCTTCTCGGCGAGGGGACGCGGCAGGCGCGAGCGCGGCAAGCCGGGGGGGGGGGGGTGCGGGAGGGGCGTGCAGAGATCTCACCTCTGAGCGCTGCCAGCCGTGCGCAGGTCCAAGCCGGCAAAGAAGACGACGGACCAGCGACGGAAGGAGACGGAGCTGCGTGAGAAGGTCGCGAGGGCGAAGGCGGAGGCGGAGGCCCGCCGGCGTAGATGCTGTCGACCGGCCGCAGCACTCCGACCGGCGGTCGAGAGAGGACGCGCACTCCGCTGCACTCCGCTGCCTTCACGAGATTCCTAGCCCTCGCATCCACGCTCTGAAGCCACCTCTCGAGACCGCCGTCCCACGGCCTGACTTCGAAGCCGTTCACGGCGCAGGCCAAGGTGGCGCGTGCGGAGGCGGAGGCGAGGGCGGCGGCCGCAAAAGCGAGCAGTCTCCGGCAGCACAAGCACAAGCAGGCGATCTGAGGACTGGCTAGTCAGCCCACACGCGCTGCACTGGCGCATTGTGTGCACGCAGTGACGGGCGCACGGCTTTGGGCGCGGAGACGCGGGGCCCCCCTCCACCCACCCACCCACGACAGGCCCTCCGCAACCATGGCCATGGCCGTGTGGAGGAGTCCGTGTGGAGGAGTGTGCCTTGCCCCCTGCCCCTGTCCTCAGGCGGCGGCGGCCAAGGGGCGACTCGCGGCCGCCGAGGCGCGCGCGAGAGCGGCCGAGGAGGAGCGAGACTTTGCCGAGTGCCAAAAGGCCAGGGCGGAGAGGGACTTTGCGCGAGCGGCGGCGTCGGCGGCGGCTGCCGCCGCCAAGGCCGCCGCGGAGGCGGGGGAGGCGTCTCCTGCGCGGCGGGGGGAGAGGCTGAGCGAGCAGGTGCGGCGCCGGATGGCGGCCGACCTGGAGAAGGATAGTTCGGACTAGGAGCGGGCCCGCGCCTGTCTCGCGTGTACCAGTCCACTACTCGGTAGGGGAGGAGGTCTGTACGAGTGTTCACCATCGTAGGTATGAGAGGCCAGAGGTCTGGGCGTGAACCGTCCAGGCTCCGCAGCAGCCACCTCTCGATTATGTGAGGTCAGAGATATACTAGATGAGTCTAGATGCGCACATGCGGGCGCGCTGGTTTGCAAACACAAAGCTATTTAACATCTCGATGTAGATCGCGATTTTTTTCGAGGTCAGACCCATTCATGCCTGCACCCTGGCACCACTGTGGACGGTCCGTCCGACGTCGGGTAACCGTCGCCGCATCGCCCTCGCGACTCAAGGTGCGCGCTGCGTGACCGCCGTGAGCTGCCCTCCCGACCCATGTAAAAAAATCCGCCATCTCCCCTCTCAGTGAGCCGGGAGAGCGCTCCGGGCACCTCCGGGCAGCCGTCTCCCCGCCACGAAAGCTCTGCCGAGAGCGCCGTTCCCATGGGCGGCGTTCCCGAACCATTCGTAGGCGCCGCGCGGCATTGCCAATGCTCCATCGACGCGGTGCAGGCGGCCCCAAGCCAAAGGGGTGGACACGTGCCGCCAAGAACGCCTTCCTAATCCACTTTGGTGTGCGCACAGGCGGTGCTCCAGTGGACGCCACTGCCGACGGCGCCGCCGCTGACCCGCCCGCCGCCGACCCTCCCACCGAGGAGGTCGACGGAGCTGCAGACCCAGCGATGCAGTCCGAGGCCGCCGCTCCGGCGGCAGAGGCTGACGTCCCGATGGCGCAAGCGCTGAGCGATGCCGAGCTTTCATCAGATCACGAGCACGAGGAGCAGCCGCTGCTCCATGAGCAGCGGCTTGCGACAGTCAACCAGGAGCAGGCACGGCTTGAGGCGCTGCGTTGGACCGAGGAAGAGGTGGCTTTGTGGGTGAGTTGGGGGGGTGTGAAGGAGGACTTGATCTAGGCTGGAGATTGCACGTGGAGCACTTGGAGGCGCTAGAAGGAGCCGAGGAGGAGCATGCGGGCTACATGGAGGAGACCTCGTGCGACGAGTCCGAGGACGAGGACGAGGACGAGAGCGACGGCGAGGCGCCCGCACCCGCCCCCGCACCCGCACCCGCACCCGCACCCGCGCAGCGTGCAGGGAAGCGTAAGGCTGCACCGCCTCGAGCACCGCCGACGCGCCCGCCAGACAGCAGTGATGACGATGGCCCATCATTGCATGCGCCAGCACCGGCGCGGGCAGGGCGGGGGGCCAAGCCGGCAGCCAAGGGGTCCGCACGGCGCAAGCCGCCAGCAGCCAAGCCAGCAGCCAAGCCAGTAGCGGCCATGTCGAAGCGTCAGCGACGGAAGTGATCTGTACACACTGCATGAGTATGAATCGTGTGTGTGTGTGTGTGTGTGTGTGTGTGTGTGTGTGTGTGTGTGTGTGTGTGTGTGTTGTGTGACTATTGTACGAGATTTCTACATTGCGCTCTAGACGGGGGCTCTTGGGCAGCAGCTCACAGCCTATTTTTGGTCGGTTTTTGGCGCTAAAAATGCAAAATTTTCTTCGCGGGGCTCTGCCCCGCACCCCGCTGGGGCTGCCAGCCCCAGACCCCAGGCTGGGGCTCCGCCCCAGACCCCGAGTTAGGCGCTGTCGGCGGCCAGAGGCCGAGTTACGTCTGCAGGCAAAAGTCGCTCGCTGCCGTCTGAGCTCGAAAAAAATCGCGATGTAGAGCTCATCTAGTGAGTAGTGATCACTAGTAGTGTGCGTGACTCTGTCGTGCCCCCCCCCGGGGGGGGGCTGCAAAATCCAATACAGTAAGAAAAGCAGCAGGGGGGCTCGAGGGAATCGCGCCCCCCGGGCGGCTACCCGCTCGACAGCGACGCGAGGTCGTGTGCGCTGCGCGGCGGTCCGGAGCAGGAGGCGAGGTCGACCATGCACGCTTCCAGGTCGGCGTGCAAGTCGGCGTCGCGGTCCGCGTCGCGGCTGCCCTCCGAGCCCATCTCCGCCTCGTCCGAGATGTTGCCTAGGGTGGGGTCATCGCACCTCGGGTCACCTCGGGTCATCTCGGGTCTGTCTCGGCCGAGATGCTGCCTGCGGTGAGGTCGGGTGCGAGGTGCTTCTCCGCACGCTCGCGTGGGGCAAGGGCCGGGCTACCCCTCGCGAGACAGGCAGCCCCAGAGCAGTCAAGACAGTGCGACGCACAGTGCGCGTGTGTCGTGCGTGGGTGTGCGTGCGCGTGCGTGAGAGTGCGGTGGCACGTGCGTGTGTGCGCGTGATGTCGCCTTCGGCGCCGCCCACGCCGATCTCCTCCTGGTACGCTCGCAAGTGCAGCGCCTGCGCCCTCTCGCGCAGCGGCGAGACCACGCCCGACGAGCTCGACCGGCCAAGCTGCCTACGAAGCGACAGTGCGTCGCCCCCTCCGACTCACAAGGCGAGGCCCGTGGTGCTAGCTCGAGCGGCCGGGATGCTACATCTCCCCGTATCTCCCCGTATCTCCCCACATCTCGAGCGGCCGGGATGCTACATCTCCCCGCCTCTCATCTCGAGCGGCGGGGATGCCGTGAGCGGCGCTGGTCAAAGAACGAGCCCGTCATCGGAAAGGTGGCCGCCATCTGGTCGAGCGATGGCGGTGGCAGCCGAGCCAGCTTGGCCACCTGTGAGTCGGCATTGGCCAACCAACTCCCACTACCAGCCTCCCAACCCGAGGTGCCCGTTTTGAGTGATTTGGCGTGGCTCGCCTGGTGCGCGAGCACGGGCGCCGCGGAGAGCACGACCAGCTTGCGGCGCACCTGACGCGCGGAGGAGACATGAGCCGAGATGCGCCGAGATGCGCCGAGGGTGAGAGCTGATATGAGCCGAGGGCGACCAAGGTGAGCCGAGGGTGAGCCGAGGGGGAGCCGAGAGTGAGCTGAGAGAGAGCACGACCAGCTTGCGGCGCACCGGGTGGTCGCGCGGCACGGAGAACGGGACCGAGTTTGTCACGACCGCCTGAGGAAGCGATAGGAAGCGATGAGCCCGTCACTCGCACTGGATCACTTGGGCGGGCGGGGCCCGAGGTTGGCCACGACCACCGTCGTCACGTCGGAGACGGCGATGATGCGGAGCGACTCCTCCGAGAAGATGCCGTGGGTGGCGACGGCGAAGACTCGGGCAGCGCCCGCCTCGAGCAACGCCTCGGAGCAGCGTGCGATTGTCTTTCCCGAGTCGATGATGTCGTCGACGATGATCGCGTCCTGCCCTCGCACCTCCCCGATGAGCTCCAGGTGCCTGATTATCCAAGCAGGCATGGCCTCACACCGACGCGTGCAATCGCGGAACCCCCGACGACCTCCAGGCGCCTCCGCTCGCTCCCAGACGCCTTGTGTGGCAGCAGCATCGCCAGCGTCGGCGCAGCGCCCGCTCTCGGAGAAGCGAAGCGCGAGCCTCCGTCGCCCGACGCGTGCAGCTCCGCGAGCGAGTCGAAGAAGGCCTTTGCGAGCGTCACGCCGGACGCGTGCGGCGCGACGACCACCGGCCGCCGAAGTTGGCGCTGCGTGTGCAGGTAGCGCGCGGCGGCGGGCTGGCACGAGGCGGAGGCAAAGTGGCAGCGCGGCGAGAAGAAGCCGGCGATCTCCTCCTTGTGCAGGTCGAGCGTGAGCACGCCGTCGACGCCCATCTCCTCCAGCAGCGACGCAACGTCCGCCGCCGAGATGGGAACGCGCGACGTGTGCTTGCGCGCCTGCCGCCCGTACGCGTAGTACGGCAGCACTGCGGTGATGCGCGCGGCGCTCGCGCGGCGCAGGCCGGAGACGATGAGCGAGAGCTCCACGAAGAAGCGGTTGACGCCCGCGCCGCCCAGGCACGCCACCACGTACGTGTCGCGCAGCCGCACGTTGCATGGCAGGCGGAGGTGCGTTTCGCCGTCGGCGTCCTCCGCGTCAATGGCGGCGGGCGGAATGCCGAGGATGCCGCCTATCTCGTCGGTGAGGGACTCAGCGCCAGTGGCGGCGATGAGGACAATGTCGGAGGGCTCCGCCATGTAAAGATGTGAGCCCTGCCCGTCTTACCAGCCGGCCGTCTCGCCCCCCCCTTCACCACCGCCCCTCCTTCCAAAGCCCACCCTCGCCCTGCCACCGAGCACAACGCTGCTTGCTGTGGGTTCGAGCTCTTAGCTGTACGGGGCTGGTCCCTCACTCTCCTACCTACTACCTACCTGTGTGTCTGACACACTCTCTCTCAAACAAGGGGGCTAATGCCTAGCTAGATATAGCTAGGAGTTTAAATCCTTTTCTGCAGATTTTGGCGCGATATGCATTCACCCCCACTCCGGGTAGGAGCCCGAACATTGCTGCGACTCGCAATTGCAGTGATTTGGGCTCGGCAGCTTGTTTGTTAGTTAGCCCTCAGCCGAACAATTGCATGCACCTGCACCTGCACATGTCCATGCACATGAGAGAGATTTTTAGCAATACCAAACAAATCTAACACTTGTTTTTGTTGTTGCACATGTGGACATGACATCCTCAAAGAACTGGAATTTTCTGAAGTTGCTTCTTGTTGCCGCCGACGAGCACCCCCTCAGTGGATAGGCCGCTCGGTGGCGCGGCAGCAGCATCAGTGTCGGCGCCGTCGGCGCTTGCGTTGATGGCCGACTGTGAAGTGCCAAGGACGGCATCCCCATCGTATGGGACAGTAAGGAGTGTTGAGCGTGACATGGATGAAAGGAAGCAGGTCAAGTCTGTGAGACGCTCGTGAACGTCCTGCTTAGCGACTCAACAAAGTGCGACGCCCTCGAGCACCCGGCTCTATTGCCAGCAGATATCCAGCCCCGATGAACACCCACACGACCCTCTCTGCACCGCCAACCGCCGAGCGGCGGCGACGGCCAGCAGCTCCCGACTCCTCCGGCGTGGGCGCTCCCTTGGCCTCCACGTCAACTTCCTTCGCCGGTTACGAGATTGACTGGCAGCGCAAGCTCGGGTCTGGTTCGTTCGGCGCGACATACGCCGTCCGTGGCGACGACTCTGTGGCCGTCAAGGTCCTGAACCACAAGGCGACCAAGCCTGAGATGGTCAAAATCGTGCGCGAGTGCGCCTGCCTCGAGCGGCTCGACCACCCCAGCGTCATCTCAGTGCTCGCCCACGGGCGCGTCGGCACGGCTCTGTACTGCATCGTGATGGAGCGGTGCGCCGGCGGCGAGCTCTTTGACCTCGTCAGCTCCTTGCCGCTGCCGCCCGAGCACACCGCTCGCCGCATCTTTTGCGAGCTCCTCGACGCCGTCGGCCACTGTCACTCGCGCGGCATCGCCCACCGCGACATCAAGCTCGAGAACGTGCTCCTCACCGAGAGCGGCGCCGTGAAGCTCATCGACTTTGGCCTCGCACACCAGTACGATCCGGCGCACGCAGGAGGCTGGGACCGGTCGACTCTGCTCACCGAGGTTGTCGGCTCGCAAAACTACGCCGCGCCCGAGGTGTCGGCCGGCTGCGGATACGATGGCTTCCGGGCGGACATGTGGAGCAGTGGCGTCGTCCTCTACACGCTCCTCGCAGGCACCTTCCCGTACCACGAGTGCATAGCTCCTGTCGAGGTGGACGTGGAGGGCCTGCCGGCAGAGGCGGTCGGCCTAGTAAAGGCGCTGCTCGAAGCGGATCCGGCGCGTCGCCCGACGGCCGGCGTTGCGAGGCGCCACGGCTGGTGCACGGGCGCCGGGGGCGGCTTTGGCGCGGCGGACGAGAGCAGTGACGGCCTTGAGAGCCTCGCGCTCGACTCGTACCTGGCGACGCTCGATACGGAGAGCCTGGGGGTGGAGGACGCCGGCGCGCTCTGGGCGCTCGCGGCGCTGGAGGAGGGAGGGACGGGCGAGGAGATGAGCAAGGAGGAGGTCGAGCGGCGGCCCGAGCGTTCGTGCGGCTTTGGCAGCAGCGACACCTCGCGCAAGCGGCGGCGCGTGGATCCTCGGCCATCCCTTCTCGAGAGCGGCTTCCGTCCCGCACACGTCTTGATGTCTGCTCGATGGCTGGAGGTGCAGGTGGCATGAGAGAGAGAGGGGAGAGGAACTCGCTGAGAAGCAAGGTCCACGTCCAGGCTGCAGTACAAAACAGTACATGAGCGAGAGAGCGAGAGAGAGAGAGAGAGAGAGAGAGAGAGAGAGAGAGAGAGAGAGAGAGAGAGAGAGAGTCTGCAGTGTAGTGGGCCGCGTACCGGTTCCGTTGGTTGCATGCTGTATCTTTCGAGTATCTTGTGTATTTACAAACGGGAAAGGATCTGAAAGGGGAGACCGCGACATGCACGCGACGTGCAGGACTCTAGTCTCCGGCAGGGCTGCCATCACGGTCAGCTAGTACAGCTCGACCGGCCCCGTCTTCCTGTGGAAGCTCCGCGTCGGCCGCGGCCGCTTCCCGTGCTTGTCGCGCAACCGCTCGTGGAAGCAAGGCGCCGGAAGGCCTGCCGCCGCGCGGCTTACGCCGGCGCCCGTGCGGCGGTGTGCCTCGCGCCCGACAGGACGCATCCCTCGCCGCTGCTTTGGGACTCCACCAAAAAGTGTCCCACTCTCGCCTCTCCTCAAATCCACCAAGTCGAGCCGTCAGCTCTTTGTACCGCATGATGCAGTTACAAACACGCACGTGTATACTCAGTCTGTTGATCCGCATGGCTGAGCTCCCCCAACCCTCACAGTGACGCGCGTCAATGCTCAGCCTCGGCCACTCTCCACGCGGGCGCGTCAGGCGGCCGCCGTGCGCCCCTTCTGCAGCTCCGCCACCTGGTCGAGCGCGTCGCCGAGCAGCCCCTTGGCCACGCCGAGGTCGCGAAGCTGCTCCACGCCGCCGCTCGCGCGCACCTCGGCGGCGTGGTCGGCCACGAAGCGGCGGCACTGCGCGAGGAGCCGCCCGTCGCCCGTCGTGTGCGCCGCCTCGAGCAGCGGCACGGCGGTCGCCGGCCCGACGCTCTCCTGCAGCGCCTGCGCGCAGAGCAGCTCGAGGCGCGGCACCTGGTACTTATGCGCCAGCTGCCGCAGGTCGAGCGCGCGCCGCGCCTGCTCGCCCTCCCCCTCGCCGAGGTCGAGCTGGTCGGTGAGGAGGTAGCGGACTAGGGCGGTGAAGCTGGCGAGGTCCGTTTCGAGCACCGTGACCTCGGCGGCGTCGCGCTCCTTCATGCCGATGCCAAACATCGTCCGAAAGAACACGGACCGCACGCAGAGGTTGTTCTTGCTCACGTGCTCGAGGCGGACGGCGGCGGCGGTGACAGTGAGGTCGAGGGAGGCGGCAGCGAGGGCGACGCGGACGGCGGCGGCGGCGACGGCGGGGCAGAGGGCGGCGGCGGCGACGGCGGCAACGGCGGAGAGAGCAGACTGGTGGGGCCATCTGGCCAGGAGAAAGAGGCGGCGGGGATGGCGAGGCCGACGGCGGTGGCGGCGACGGTGAGGCGGAGGGAGGCGGCGGCGACGGCGAGGCGGCGGCGGCGGGGGAGCGACGGAGATGCGGACGGCGGTGGCGGAGATGGCGAGGCGGACGGCGGCGAGCGAGAGGTTAATCTCAGGTGGGGCGCCCGCCGGCCCCCGTCACGCGCGCATTTATAGCGGGGGCGTGATCGACGTGGGCAATTCGAGAGACAGTGGGGCGATGACTGGGGGGGCTCGGGCCGGCTCACTTGTCTGATAGACTTATGAAAAACTCAGACCGACTGACAGACGTACGCGAGCCCAAGAGAGGGAGGTGTCCATCACGGCACATCAGCGGCGCCGCCCCGTCTCGACCACCTCCCACGCACGTGCTTTTGGATCGACACGGCCGCCGCGTCCTGCTCTCGCGCCGCCCGCTCCCGCTTGAGCCGGTGCGCCCGCCCCAGCATCAAATAGCGCGAGTAGGAGAATGAGGCTAGCGACGTCGACAGGGTGGCGCAGGCGCCACCGATCTCGTGAGCGAGGTCATCAAGGCCGTCCCACTGCAGGGGCCAGAGGCTGAGAACCCATGCGGCGATGCCGATGCCCGCATCCAGCAACGCGCACTCCGCGAGCCCGTCGCCAGCCTCCACTGCCCCCACCGCCTCACAGAGAGGTTGCACGACAGCGAGGGTGCCGTTGCCGTCCGCCGCACCAAACGCACCGGACAGTGAAGGGTTCACGACTGCAGAGAGTCCATCGAGGCTGTCAAAGGCGTCGCCGAGGGCGTCGCAGCCGTCGTGGCCCGATAGCGAGACGGCATATCCTGTGCCTGCGGGCGTGGCAGCGAGGGGGGTGAGACGTCGAAGGCGCCCTTTGTGCTGGGTGTGTTGGAAGTATTGCGGCACCGGCAGTGAGAAGCGCCGCCACGCCAATCACGACGGCGCCAATGGTGAGGAGGTGTAACATTGCGAGGAAGAGCACGTACACGGCCTCTCTGGCGCAGCCACCACAGCTGCTGCAGCCTCTCCTCTCCCCCGGCGTAATCGCGTCGCCGCCGCCCCGCAGCGCCGGGTCATTGCTTGGGTCCTTGAGGTAGTGGGACCTCGGCGAGAGCCTCCCGCTCTCGTCGTCTCCTTCCACCGCCTTGAGAGCCTCCACCGTCGAGCTTCCCGACGGGCTGCGCCTCGCGTATACGCCAGAGGAGTACGGAGTCGATGCGAGGTACGTGCGGCGAGAGAAGCAGCCGTAGCCGCAAGTCAGTAGAGGGCCGACGATTGCAATCACGCAGAGGGCGATGGCGATTGGGGCGATGAGGGAGGAGGGCTCGTCGAGGGCGAAGTAGATATCGCGCGCGGCGTAGAGGGTGAGCACCGCCCCCCCGACGGCGATCATCAGCGCCAGAAACGTTGAGAGCGGGAATGGACCCGGAGGAGCGGTCGAGAAGCTCGCCCAGAGCCCTCTGCAAAACGTCGAGCAGCAGCCAGGTTCCCTGCGGACGCCTCCTCTGCGGGTGTATTGTAAGGCTGCACCGCCTGCGAGTCGCGCCACTGCCTCTGGTTCTGGTGGTGGTGGCACTGCAGCAGCGGCGACGGTGGAGGCAGGAGCAGTGGAGGATCTACCGAGCGGAGGCAGCGGTGGCAGCGGCGCTTGCATGCTGGCCGGCATCGGAGGAGGGCTAAACGGGATGATGCTGGGATCCTCGTCCGGGTCCGGGCCGACCCGCGAGCGGGCGATGGGCTTGAGACGGGACACCATTGCTGCTTCCGGCAACGGTTACATACAGGTACCACCCGTTCTTCAGCTCACAGAGACCTCGCGGGCGAAGGGCTGTGCTGAAGGCACAAAATATAGGGCCCGGGCAAACCGCGGTCCGCGTGCTAGTCGCGGGCTGATTGACTGATTGGAAGGTGAAGATTGGTAAGGTAAACATCTCCATCTGTGGAGGGAGGCAGCGAGCGCCAGCTGCTCCTGGAGTCTAGCAGTAACTAAGGCGGCTGGTGGTGGGGCGGGGGGGGGAGGGGGTTAGATCGTACCATACCCCGCAAAAGGTCCGAACCCAGGAATAGAGCTCAGGGGCTGTCAATGGGCAGCCTTCCCGACGAAGTCACCGATGCGGCTGGGCGAGGCGACGAGGCGGCGCTGCTGGCGTGGCTTGACAGCGACGGGCAGGTCAACGCGACTGGCGGGGTAGGCAATGTGAGCGGTGTCACCGTGCTGATGCTGTCCGCCGGCAAGGGCCACGAGCGGATGGTCGAGCTGCTGCTTCAGCGAGGCGCGGAGATCAACCTACAGAGCAGCAGCGGCGGCACCGCGCTGATTGCCGCCGCCCATGAGGGATACGAGCGGGTTGTCGAGTTGCTGCTGCAGCGCGGCGCGGAGATCAACTTGCAGACCAGCGACGGCGGCACCGCGCTGATGCTCGCCGTCCAGGAGGGCCACGAGCGGATGGTCGAGCTGCTGCTTCAGCGAGGCGCGGGGATCAACCTACAGAGCAGCAACGGCGGCACCGCGCTGATTGCCGCCGCCCATGAGGGTCACGAGCGGGTGGTCGAGCTGCTGCTGCAGCGAGGCGCTGAGCTCAACCTGCAGAACAGCAACGGCATCACCGCGCTGATGCTCGCCGCCGCCAACGGCCGCGAGCGGGTGATCGAGTTGCTGCTGCAGCACGGTGCGGAGGTCAACTCGCAGGACAGCAAAGGCATCACCGCGCTGACATACGCCGCCAGCCAAGGCCACCCCGCAATCGTGCTCCGCCTGCTGCGTGCGGGCGCAGACGCGGCGCTGCGCTCTGAGGACGGCAAGTCCGCGCTGCAGTTTGCCAAAGAGAATGGCCACGCCGCGTGCGTCGAGGCCTTCCGGCAGCACGTCGCGAAGGTGACTGCGATCCAGCGCGAGGCGGCGGCGAGAGGGGCGGGCGGCGCTTCCTCGGGCGAGGCGGCGGCGGGAGGGAGTGCGGCGGCCTCTTCTAGCTCGCTGGGCAGCCTTCCCGAAGAGGCTGCGACAGCAGCTCTCCAAGGCGACGAGGCGGCGCTGCTGGCGTGGCTCGACAGTGGCGGGAGGGTCAACGCGACTGGCGGGGCAGGCAATGTGAGCGGCATCACCGCGGTGATGCTCGCCGCCAGCAGCGGCCACGAGCGGGTGGTCGATCTGCTGCTGCAGCGCGGCGCAGAAATCGACATGCAGAGCATTAGTGGCGGCACCGCGCTGATGGGCGCCGCCCAGCAGGGCCACGAGCGGGTGGTCGATCTGCTGCTGCAGCGCGGCGCTCAGGTCAACCTGCAGACCAACAGCGGCGAGACCGCGCTGATGGGCGCCGCCGGCAAAGGCCACGAGCGGGTGGTCGAGCTGCTGCTGCAGCCCGGCGCGGAGGTCAACCAGCAGAACAGCCGCGGCGTCGCCGCGCTGATGCTCGCCGCTTACAGCGGCCACGAGCGGGTGGTCGACTTGCTGCTTCAGCGCGGCGTGGAGGTCAACCTGCAGGACAGCGTCGGCGGCACCGCGCTGATGGGCGCCGCCGACCAAGGCCACCCCGCCGTCGTGCTCCGCCTGCTGCGGGCGGGCGCGGATACGAAGCTGCGCTCTGAAAGCGGCAAGACAGCGCTGCAGCATGCCAAGGAGACTGGCCACGCCGAGTGCGTGCGCGCCCTCGAGGAGCACGCGGCGGCGGAGGCGGCGGCGGAGGCGGAGATGAGGGAGGCGGTGAGAGCGGCGGCGGAGGCGGAGGCGACGCGGCATGCCGAGGCGCTACTTGCGGGGGAGGAGGCGGAGAAGGAGGCGGGGGAGCGCACCAAGGAGAGCAAGAAGGGGAAGAAGAAGAAGAAGAAGAAGAAGGGCGGCGGGGGCGGCGCTGGGCCATCGCAGGAGCCCGAGGATGAGGCAGCGCTGGCGACGGGAGAGGAGGCGGAGTTGGCGGCGGCGCTCGAGGAGAGCGCGAGGCTGGTGGAGGAGAGGCGGGCGGCGGAGGAGCAAGGGTCGTCCTCTTTGGCTGCAGAGTCGCCGGCTCCGAGGGAGGAGGAGCCGCCGGCCGACTTCATCTGCCCGATCACGACCGAGCTCATGAGCGACCCGGTGCTGGCGGCGGACGGGCATGCCTATGAGCGGTCGGCGATCGAGCGCTGGCTCGCGACCAAGTCGACGAGCCCGATGACGGGCGAGGAGCTCGAGCTCACTCGGCTCTTCCCCAGTCACATCCTGCGCCGTCAGATTCGAGAGTGGCGAGAGGCGCATCCAGGGCGGTAGACAGCGTAGAGAAGAAATCACATGGAAACCAGGGCGCAGGGGGGTGCCAAAATTCTTTATCATATACTATTTAATAAATAGACACAACGAATGTGGCCCTCGAGCCTCGACCTTACTTATACTCTTTGAGCTCTGGGACGCGGGAAAACCGCAATCGATGTTTTGCGGCGGGTTTTTCTCGCTGCACAGCCTGCACCGGACAGCGCAGCGAGGAGCCGTTGTTACATCGCTCATCGGTTCGGTCGATCCACGTCTACGACTCCGTTTTTTGTTGGTACTACTAATTTTATTTCCTCCCGACGAGGGTCGAGGCGCCATCCGATGAATGAATGGCGCCCTCATCTATTAGAGTATTAGTATCAACATTGATTGTCTGCAGTCTGGCGGCCCGCGGTGGTGGCGGGGCGGCGAGGGCGGGTGTGGCCGAACGTTGCTCACTCTGAACTTCTGCAGCTAATGGAAGTACTCGAGTAGCAACCACCGCTGGGCTCATGAGGAGCGGCGCGCAGCGGCGGTGCGTGCGACGCCGTGGCCGCAGAGAGCGCGGCTGCCGCACACGTCTCGGGCACTGGTCGCGTCGCCTCTGGCGATCAGCTCGAGCGCGCCTTCTTGGAGGGCGGCTCCGGCGCAGCGCTTCGCGCCGTACGGCGAAAAAGAATTCGGGTCCCAGCTCTGAGCGCCGGCAGCGCGGCACACGCGCTGCCGGCCCCGGCAAGCCGCACTCATGTGCGACCCCTTCCCCGCCGAAGAGGCGGCGACCGGCACCATCTTCCGCTGCAAGTTCCCGGGGTGCCTCCGCAGCTACGGGAGCACTGACGCCGCGCGAAAGCACGCGCGGAAGACGCACCCGGACTGGCTCAAGCTGGCGGACGCCGCGGCGGCGAAGCGGGTTCGGGGCGGCCCGTCGACAAAGTCGTCCTTCTACTGCGCCCGAGAGGAGGCGCCCCTCCTCTCCCCCTCCTCCGCCGTGCCAAACGGCGGCCTGCTGCGGCTTGACTCGGCTCTCGAGCGGCTTGACGGTGAGGGGGCTTGCGGCGGAGAGGGAGAGGCGGCGTGGGGGGCGATCAGCGGCGGCGCGGACGCCGCATCGGCCGCAGACCCGCCCGCAGGCTCGCTCGCCGCGACCGCCGCGTTTGGCGACGCCGCTGCGCCCCCCTCCTCCGCCCCCGGGCTGCCCTCTAGCCTGCCCTCCCTCTTCAGCTTGGGCGACGGGGCGGGCTGGGGTGCGGGGGCGCCTGCGTGGGCGTGGCCCGAGCCGCTCCCGCCGCTCCTCGGCGGCGTCGGGGTCTGGAGCGACTCTCCGGGCGGGTGGGATGCCCTGCCCGCAGACCGAGTGGCAGACTCGTTGTCCTTGCCAGCCTCCCCCGCCCCCGCCGACTCCTCCGCCATCGCCGACGCCGCATCCGCCGTTCTCGCCGCCTCCGCCGCCTCCGCCACCGCGTCGCTCCTTGGCGCGCTGCAGGGCAGCCTGCTGCTGGACAGCACGCAGCAGCCGCCTCCTCTCCTCTGGTCGCTGCTCGCGGCAGGAGCGGCGAGGACCTTTGCGTCGGAACAGGGGCCCCCCTCCCCTTTTTTTTTCTTTTTCCCCCACTTTGGGCCGTGGGGCTCACCACTAAACCACCGCCTCCCCCCCCCCTCCGCCCCCCGGCCCAGCCCCCCCCACCGCCTCCACCTATTCCGCCCAGCCACCGCGTCCGCGTCCCCCTTCGCCCCCCTGCCCCCCCCCCCCCCCTCCCCGTGCCTGGACCCCCGACCCCGCACCCCCCCCCCAACCCCCCCTCCCCAGCCTCCCCGCCCCCCCCCCACCTATATCGCCCCGGATCCCCCCCCCTATCCCCCCCCCCCCTCCCCCCCCCGCCCACCCCCCTCCACCATTCACCCACTCGCACCGCCCCCCCCCCCCCCCCCCCCCCACCCCGCAGCGGTCACCCCCCCTCGCCCCCCCTCTGCCCCCCCCCCCCCCCCCCCCCCCCCCCCCCCCCCCCCATCCCCCCCCCCCCCCCCCCCCCCCCCACCCCCCCCCCCGGCCCCGTCCCCCCCCCCCCCCCCCCCCACCCGCCCCACCTGCACCCCCCCCCCCCTCCCCCCCCCCCCCCCCCGTCCCCCTCCCCACGCACCCCCCTGGCTCCCCCCCCCCCCCCGTCTCGCTTTCCCCCCCGCCCCCGCGCTGGGCGGGTGCGACGGCGGCGTCGCCTTCGCGTTGCACGCGTCGTACGACTCCCTCCCGCCTCTGGGCGAGGAGGGCGGCGAGGCGGCGCCGGGGCGCGGGCTGTCGCCCAACCCTCGCCCGCACGAGTCGCTCGCGGCGCTGCTGGCCGAGTCGTACGGAGGAGGGCTGGGCGGCGAGAGGCCGGGCGGCGGGAGGCTGGGCGGCGGGGGGGCATGCGGCGGGGGGGCATGCGGCGGCTTGCTGCAGCTCCGCGACGCGTGCGGCGCAATCTCGGGCGTCGAGATCGGCACGTTGCGCGTCGAGATCGGCACCTCGCGGCCGTCGAGCCCCTTTGACGTGCTCGGCGCCCTCCTCTCCGTCTAGCGGGCAGCTGCTGGTCTCGCCTCCCTCGAGCGGCGGCGGCGCGTGCGCGTGTACAGCATATCGGAGCGCCCCCTGGAGCTCTCCTAGAGCGCCGTGCCGGCCCTACCCTACCCGTCGCCATGTAGCCCTTGCGCGGCCGCCGCCTTGTACAGCTCACGCTCCCGCGTGGCCCCGTCTTTTGTACGCTTCTCGCCGAGTGTCTCCACCAACGTGCCGCTCCCCACGTGGAATGTATTCCCATGCAGTCTTTCTTGTCGCAACTCGCATGCACTGTATCTATAGTCTGTTACCCGCTGCCGTGACCCACTGTGCACTGACCAGTGTCCTCTGCCGTGTAATCTCTCTATTCGACGTGTTGTCTTGTTGCATGTCAGTTAGGTTTCGAGCGCTCACAGCTCCTCTATTGTAATCATCGTTCCCAGCACAAGCGATGTCACAAGGATCAAGGTGTGTCAAAAAAAAACACAAAAAAATTCAAAACATGAGAGATGCGATGAGTGGTCCCATGCGGGACGCCGTCGCCGGTGCGGGCGCTGCGGGGCCGGTGCGTCGCCCATGGCCACGCCCGCACGCCCTCGCCGGGGGCGGGGCCCCAGAGCCAGACCGCCCACGCCGAACTAGAGAAACCACGCACTGGCCAGCCCACCCGCGATGAATGAATCGGATGGACATTGATGCACATCATCGACGGACCAGTAAATAAACAATGAGGGGGCTCCCGAACCTCACTTATCTCGGGTCTGCAAGCTCACACCGGCTCGTGATGCCACGGAGAGGGCTCCAGATTGTCTCCGGTGGACCCCATCCGAGGCGATTGCGAGGGCATTCCGGAGGTCATCATCGGCGCCATCGACCGTGATATGTCTCGTCCCGCAGCCCTCATGCACCGAACGGATGCATGCAGTCATAATATGTAGGCCTTATCTCCCGAAGTTTTGAGCAATAGCCGCAAACAACGCTTTTTGGCACTCGCATCGCGACAAGGTCACACGCGGACTCTCCAGCCTCTCAGCTCACCACCTCGCCTTCCCTGCCGCTCTCCTGGCTCAGTCCTATCAGTAGCAGGTCTGAGCCGCCCCGAACCGCACTTATCTCGGGTCTACAAGCTCACACTGGCTGGTGATGCCACGGAGAGGGCTCCAGATTGTCTCCGGTGGACCCCATCCGAGGCGATTGCGAGGGCATTCCGGAGGTCATCATCGGCGCCATCGACCGTGATATGTCTCGTCCCGCAGCCCTCATGCACCGAACGGATGCATGCAGTCATAATATGTAGGCCTTATCTCCCGAAGTTTTGAGCAATAGCCGCAAACAACGCTTTTTGGCACTCGCATCGCGACAAGGTCACACGCGGACTCTCCAGCCTCTCAGCTCACCACCTCGCCTTCCCTGCCGCTCTCCTGGCTCAGTCCTATCAGTAGCAGGTCTGAGCCGCCCCGAACCGCACTTATCTCGGGTCTGCAAGCTCACACCGGCTCGAGATGCCACGGAGAGGGCTCCAGATTGTCTCCGGTGGACCCCATCCGAGGCGATTGCGAGGGCATTCCGGAGGTCATCATCGGCGCCATCGACCGTGATATGTCTCGTCCCGCAGCCCTCATGCACCGAACGGATGCATGCAGTCATAATATGTAGGCCTTATCTCCCGAGGTTTTGAGCAATAGCCGCAAACAACGCTTTTTGGCACTCGCATCGCGACAAGGTCACACGCGGACTCTCCAGCCTCTCAGCTCACCACCTCGCCTTCCCTGCCGCTCTCCTGGCTCAGTCCTATCAGTAGCAGGTCTGAGCCGCCCCGAACCGCACTTATCTCGGGTCTGCAAGCTCACACTGGCTGGTGATGCCACGGAGAGGGCTCCAGATTGTCCCCGGTGGACCCCATCCGAGGCGATTGCGAGGGCATTCCGGAAGTCATCATCGGCGCCATCGACCGTGATATGTCTCGTCCCGCAGCCCTCATGCACCGAACGGATGCATGCAGTCATAATATGTAGGCCTTATCTCCCGAAGTTTTGAGCAATAGCCGCAAACAACGCTTTTTGGCACTCGCATCGCGACAAGGTCACACGCGGACTCTCCAGCCTCTCAGCTCACCACCTCGCCTTCCCTGCCGCTCTCCTGGCTCAGTCCCATCAGTAGCAAGCCTGAGCCGCCCCGAACCGCACTTATCTCGGGTCTGCAAGCTCACACGGGCTCACAACTACCCACACACGGGCCCTCACACGCCCATTACAGATCACAGACGCCGCCGGCACTCGCACTTCACACATGCTCAAACACAGCCCCACCAAAGCACAGCCCTGCTCAGAGCAGTCATGGACCGCCCTTTGGGAGCCGTGGAAGCCCCACAGCTGCTGCTCCTCTCGGCTCCTTTCAGTGCGTGTCGTGCACCCCCACGACAGCACGCCGACGGCAAGCTTTGATGCCCGTCTGGTGGACCTGCTGTGGCCACAGCCGCCCCGCACATGCAGCTCACACCATGGCTCGACATCGGGGCCGCTCATCCCGGTCGTGGCGGCGTGTGTGAAGGATGCGCGGCCGAGCCGCTGGCTGGCGCCGCTTGAACGTCCGAGATGGCCGCAGCACAGGCCACGCGTCGCGCCGCCGGTCAAACCCAGCCGGTTGGCGGTCGAGTCGGTCGAGCTGGCGGGGCCGGCGAAGAGTTTAGGGTCGGGGACCACGCACCTGGCCGACGCGGGGCGGCCAAAGTCGAAAACGAGGACTGCCAACGAGCTGCAGGGCGGCTTTGCTTGGGGCTGTATGGTTCTTGCACTTGTGCAAGATTGGGCGTCTTCTGCCGCAGTCCCTTTGATGGGAGGCCCCAGGGTGGGGGCCACCTCGAACCCCCGGCCAGGGATTCGAGCGGAGGGTGCCCCGGATTCATCTATCCGTTGGGCCCCGGCACCTATTTTAGAACTGATCACTTTGCGCAGCAACCGTCGGCCGCCGCTTTTTAGCTGGACGGCAGTACGCTGCGCCGTCGCTCTGTCGTGCACGCTCTCGTGCCTCGTTGTTGTGACACGGGAGTAGAGTCGAGAGGTAGCCCTCGACGAGACGACCGGCGCTGCGATGCCAGACCTCACTGCCGCCGAGCTCAGCATTCCGGCCGAGCAGCACCCCGATCCCGCAAAGCCACTGGTGATACCCGTCGACTCAACAGTGGTGGGCTCTACCCTGCGCTTCATTCCGTGGTCTGTGGTGGGCAATCCGGCCTTCCTCCAGCTGCCCCCTCCTCCTCCGGGGATGCAACCGTCGTGGGTCCAGATTCCGCAGTGGGTCGCCATCAGTGCGCTGCTCCCCTTCAGTGAGCCCGAGCCCGCTGTGGCCACCCACTTTGACAGGCTCAGCGTCTTGCGGCTGGCCGTATTGGCCGCGGCTTGGCGCCGCATCCTCGGCGCCTTGTCCGACCTCGGCGTTTTCAGCACGGTGCACGTGGATGAGGATGCGTTCCGTACGGTGTGCATCCAGGCTCTGCACTCCCGCCAAATCCCGGTGCCCGAGCTCTATCTGCAGTGGGGCGATTCGTCGGGCCGAAGCCCGTCAGGCACTCTCTCCCTAACCCTAGCCTTCTCCCGAACCCTAGTGTGTTTTGTTGCCTCCGTGCTTTCACACTCGTCTTGTCGTGTCCGTCCACTGTGATTGCGGCCGTCCACGACGACGTCGTCTCTAGAGAACGTATCAACCCCCTTCTGGTGCCGACCGCGCCCCCGCGGGGCACGGCCGGACGTGGCAGCGTCAACTGGTCACGACCAGCACTTTGGGGGAGTCCCTTCACGCTATCCCAGATATGGCCGGCGACTCGCTGGCGGGGAGCCTCGGGGAGGTCCCCGCCAAAGATGTCGCAGTCATCGCAAAAGCCGCTTCTGAAGAAGCCGCAAAGTGGCTCAAGCGCAACAACATCGAGGCGGGCGCCGGCACGCTCGCCTATGCCGGCACCCTCCTCAAGGTCAGCACCTCCAGCGACCAGAGGACGCGGACCGGCATCTTCATTCTCATCGCATCAGGGGGCACCGTTTACATCGAACCCCTCTCAAGCAAGGTCATCGCGAGCGACACCGACGCGCTGATCAAGCTGTACCAGCAGTCGGACGCCCCGGAGCGTCGCACGAGCATGTCCGAGTACGTTGAGCTCGCCTTCGCCGACAAGATCAAGTTGCCCCAGCAGTTTGGGGGCCCCGCTACCACCGTCACCCGCACCCTTGTGGACGACACCGAGCTCAACCGGTTCGTCTCCGTCTCGCACGTGGACAAGCGCGCCCTCGCTGCGATCAACAACGCCGTCTACCAGGTCCTCCTCGACAAGATCGTCGTCGGCGAGCGGCCCCGCGAGGAGATCATGCGCCTCGTCGACGGGCTTCCTG
Source organism: Emiliania huxleyi CCMP1516 (assembly GCF_000372725.1). Taxonomy (NCBI): domain Eukaryota; phylum Haptophyta; order Isochrysidales; family Noelaerhabdaceae; genus Emiliania; species Emiliania huxleyi. The sequence goes on along the minus strand of NW_005200722.1, from coordinate 3,498 downwards.
GGCTTGCAACCGCAACCACCCTCCTTGTTGCCCTCTACTCCAAGGTCTCCGGTGCCGACCCCGACCTCCAGGAGCGGGCCTACGAGGAGCTCGCTCGGACGCCCCTCCTCGCCGGCGGCTTCGGGCGTGGGACCAGCCCCCGAGTGGATCAATGGACACCTCCATGCGGTGGTCGCCGTCCTTGTCAGCCGTCCTGGGCGGAGGCAAGGTTTGTTCGATCCAGGACCTCTTCCCCCGCAGACCGTCCTCAGTGGGGAGAGGTGGGGCCCTTCCTCCCGCAGATCGTCCTCAGCGAGGAGGGGCGATCCCATCAGGAGGTCGTTCCTAGCGACTCGGCTCCCCCCGCAGACCGTCCTCAGTGGGGAGCCCTCCTTTTCCTGGGCGCACATGGTGGTGGCGGCGATGATACTCCAAACCGGCGAAGGCATGGGCAGCTCAAGGAGGCGACCGCTGGCCCTCTCCTGTCGGACTGATGGCCCGAAACAACTACCAAGACTTTGTCGAGCTCAACGTCTCTACCTGTGGCGCGACCGACGCAACTGCGGAGGTGTTAACTGCTGTCGGCAACAGCCAGCCGGAGGGCAACCTCGTTAGGAGGCTAGAGATCTCCCTCATCCGGAGGGAGGATCGCCCTGCCACAGCTACGCGAGCGACGCCAGCTTGCGAGACGTTCAATTCGAGCATTCGGGCCGCGCGACCTATGGAGACCTAGCCAGAGGCAAGCGTGGGCGCTGCCCAAGCGGATCGCCGGCAACTAGTGCCGCCCGCGCCTGGCGCGACCGCCTTCAAGCGCGGGCGGCCCGTGACTTTGCTCCATCAAACGGGACAAGGCAAAAACACAGTTGCACAGATACATGCCGGCGGCGCGACTCCCCCCCGCAGATCGTCCTCAGTGGGGGAGACCGCGACACCGGTGACGGAGCGCAGTTGGGAGTGTCTTCGGCTCACGCCAGGGCGCTCGTTGCTCCTCCGTCTCTTTGTATCTTCCATACTGCATTTATCAGAAGACGTATGGTTCTTGCACTTGTGCAAGATTGGGCGTCTTCTGCCGCAGTCCCTTTGATGGGAGGCCCCAGGGTGGGGGCCACCTCGAACCCCCGGCCAGGGATTCGAGCGGAGGGTGCCCCGGATTCATCTATCCGTTGGGCCCCGGCACCTATTTTAGAACTGATCACTTTGCGCAGCAACCGTCGGCCGCCGCTTTTTAGCTGGACGGCGGTACGCTGCGCCGTCGCTCTGTCGTGCACGCTCTCGTGCCTCGTTGTTGTGACCCACCCTGTCCCACCCGTGTGTGATCAGTGTCTACGGAGGGAGTGTCTTCGGAGTGTCTTCGGCTCACGCCAGGGCGCTCGTTGCTCCTCCGTCTCTTTGTATCTCACAGTGTTGCTGTGAGTGCCCCGTACATGTAGAGAGAGCTGCTGCCATCGAGACTATCTGGAACTGGTTCGATCTGCAGAAGGAGTGGCGCGCCCTCGACGACTACACGGCAGCCAACTGGCAGCCAGGCGACACCAAAATACGTCTACGCGAGTCCATCCGCTACGTCTCAACTGCGCAGCCTTACGCGGGGCGGTGGCTCGACACAAAACTCGACGGCAGCAATGCCACATGCATTCCAGACGACATATTCATCGGCGAGCTTCAGCGCCGAAACGGCCTTCACCTCTCGCAGTGCCGCTCGACTGTCACGCGGGCACTCGAGCTTGGGGACACAGTCGGTGGTGCAAAGGACTACCATGGCGACTGGTTCCTCAACAACGCCGCCCGGCGGCGCCCACACGACGGCGTACTTCGCGCCTGGTACGATTGTGTCCACGCCGTCTCCGTCTCCCGGCCCGTTATGGGAGATGCCGAAAAACCAGAACTCACCAAACAGTTCAACGAGGGCTACAAGACCGACCTGGCTGAACCGGGCGAGGCTCCCGGGGGCAAAGACGAGATCAGTGAGGTCAAACTTTGGACCCCCCTCCGGGGTGGCTTGCCCGTTGGGGTCGGCCGCGCCGACACCGGAGGCAACCCCGGCTCCGTTGGAGACAAGTTCGCCTTCGGCAACACCGAAGAGCGCGCCCGCCTTGCAAACATGGGCTGCAAGCAACGCGGGTTCCGTGGTCAACGGGCGTTCGACCACACCACCGGCCAAGGCTACGTCAAGTCACAGCGTGGCCACTACCATGATGGGATCTTCACCAAACGCAACAAGTTCAACCTGCTTCTCCACGAGACATTCGGCGGCGGCTTCTCGCCGCCAGCAGTTGCAAAGATCAACCGCCTTGCGCGCAAGGCTCAACGCTCGGGCGTTGACCGCACCGCGTACCCTCCCCACTCCCGCCTCTCATTTGTGTCACACCACGCGGAACGCATCTCCATCGCTTCGGTGAAGGGGGTGAACCGTGCCATCCTCGATCGCCGTGCAAAGCTCGCTTCCGAGCTCTCACGCCGCGCGTAGGGCCCTTAGGGGCCTAGAGAACACAACCCCCCTCTCTCTTTTCTCCCAGTAAGCTATAAGTAGGTACAACCATACATTCGTCCCTATCATTGAAAGTAGCAGAGGGGTCGCGCTACACGCTCTCCGAATGGAATTTCTGCCCTGCCCCTGTCACGGCCCCGCCTGCCTCCCGGAGGCCCGCCCGGCCATGCAATCCGCCGCCGGACCGCCCGGCGGGTCCAACCCGAAGCGGGCGACCGGCCGTTCGCACCGCTCGGCCGACGGGGCGATCCCCGCGGCCCTCGATCGCTCGCCCCGGGACGTGGCCCGACCGGCCCACGCGCACGGCCTGGCCTCTACCGCCGGTTTCGGCGGCGCAATTTGCGCCTTCATCGCTCTCTGGATCGTCCTGGCACCCATCGGACTCCTCCCGACGGTCGGCGGCGCCCACTCCGTGCACTTTGAGTCAGACTCGCTCTTCGGCAGGCACGCTCTTCGGCAAAAAGTCGCCGCCGGCTGTCCACGCCGAGCCAGCCAGTTGCCGGCTCGCACGGCAGCCTCTTCCTCTCGACCAGCCTCAACTTCGACACGGTCATCATTTTGTCGCTGCGTGCTCGTTGCGAGCCGGGCGGCGGTCAAAATTTGCCCAGACGAGCGCCAGGCGATAGTCCCGTCTCTGTTCGCCCTGTGCATGTCAGGCCAGGCTGCAGCGGGGCACGACCATCGTGCTGCCCTGTTGCAGCCTGACGTTTCCCACTGTGCACAGCCGCCAGAGCACCACCACCGCCCGGCATCGTGTCACGGCGAGCTCCTTCTGCACCCGTTCGCGAGGCTCTTGCGCTGGCACACTTCGGCCTTCCGCTGCTCGCGTTCGGCAAGCTCTTCTCCGCACTCCTGCCACGGTGCCGTCGCCACACACCTTCTGGCCGGCCTGAGCCACGCGGACTCTCTCTCCCTCTCTGGTGCACGCCACGGGCCGCGACGGCTGCTGGCAGCCGGCCGGCGTGAGGAGGCAGCGTTGCCGGCACAGTCGAGCTGGAGTATCCGCTTCTTGATGCTTCTGCGGTCAAGCT
>NW_005200723.1:0-3859 GCF_000372725.1 Emiliania huxleyi CCMP1516 | reverse complement strand
CGCATGGCGGGTGAAGTAGGCGTTTGGCGGCGCACGCCCTTGCTATCCGCCGCTATCGACTCGGGCTCCACCGAGATCGACTCGGGCTCCGCCGATATAGACTCCGCCGTCATCCAAGGAAGAGTCGAAGAAAACCCCACACAGACTCGGACGCCAGCACAGGGTTCGGACTTTTTGCGGGGTATGGTATGGTAGGGTCGGCGCCCTGGCGCCGCGACCATACCCCCCCACGCGCAGAGGACGGCCCCTGTGGTGGGGTGGGGGATGGCGCGGTACCCTCCACCCCACCACGCGAGCGCGGAGAGTAACCGTCGTGTTAGGCCGTCCGGTCGTGCGGCACGTGTTCGCGCGATGCAGTCTGCGCGAGGTGACCCGCCGGCAATCGTGCTCACCCCTCAGAGCATGTCCGCAAAGGCCGCCAGGGCCTTGCGTGCCGGCGCAGGCGCGGGCGCAGGCGCGGGCGCAGGCCGGTGCGAGCGCGGGCGCGGGCGCGGGCGCGGTCTCCGCCGGCGCCGCCTCCGCCATGGTCACCTCGGGCGCGGGCGCGGGCGCGGTCTCCGCCGGCGCCGCCTCCGCCATGGTCACCTCCGCTGGAACCATGGTCACCTCCGCTGGAACGGCCTCCGCCTCCGCCGCCTCCGCTGGCGCCACCTCCGCCTCCGCCATCGCACGCCGCCCTCCGCGCCATAGCTGGCCAAAGGCACGCGCACGAGCGGTACGCGCGCCAACAGCTCATGCCCCGCGCGCTTCGCGAGCCACGACGGCGATTTGAATCGAAAGGCAGAATCAAAGACATCGGCATCGAGCGCCGCGTTGAGGTCCGAGAAGAAGGTGGAGCGCGCGTGGACGAGACTCGCGCAGGCCTCGCGATAGAGCACGGTCCGTCCTGCAGGACCATCGTGGCGACAGTTTTGAGCGCCTTCAGCTTGCTGAGATCGTGGTCGTCGCCACGGAAAGCGTCGCTTGTCGGAAGCCTCCCGTCCATCATGCGGACGGCATGCGGTGCAATCGCAGCGTCGAGCTGTGCGATGCAAGACGCAAGCGTACCAGCGCAGCAGCTGCGCACAGCGGCGCGCTCGGCGTCGTCGGGCAGCGAGCTGTCCAGGAGCCGAAGTTGAGGCGGCGTCGCGGCGAGAAGGCCCGCGACAGTATCGAAGCGGCCGCTGTGAGTCGGCATCGTGTCCGCGGCTGTGTACGGCGGCTGTGTACTGGGTTCGAACCCTGTTGAACGTGGCCGATCCGATTGACAAAACCCCCCGTCGAGCAGGCCGCCTCCGGCGGCCAGGACCATACCCCCCCACCCTTTTAGGTAGGTAGGTAGAAAGGTGAAGAACAGCCAGGCTCGGACTGGACACCAACGCGGTATGGGTGGACGCGAGACAGATGATGACGACACGCACGAACGACACACAGACACAAACAAGCTCACAAGACACACAGCCAGCTGGCTGCCACACACCCTGAGTTGGCGTATACATAACTCAGGGCCACATTCTTCCTGTCGCCCCCCCCAGCACTCCAAGGTGCCAAGAGAAACAAACAAGGGCACAACAAACAACAGACGACAGGAAGCAACGTGCGAGGCTAGAGCAGGCTTGCTCGTCCTCTAGCAATCTCCGCCGACCGCGAGGCCGGACTAGACCGTGTGTGGGGTCATGTGAGGTGTCTCTGGTCACTCTCCTCAGGGGCTAGCCGCCAGCGGCCAGCCCTATCTCGCACTCACTGGCGGTGACAATTCTATGGGTGAGGGTACGCGAGCAGAGGTGCGTGAGCCGATTCTCGATCGCACGCCCTTGGCATATAACTTGGCTTGGCGTGCAACCTCAGCGCGCCCGCCGTCAGCTTGACGGGGCGCGCATGTCAGCGAGAGCTTTGCCGGTAGAGCGATCCCGGTCTTGTCGAACACGAGCCCCGCGCCACGGTTGCCAGCCGTGCCTTCGCGAGAGCCGCCCTCGAGCCGCGTCCCGTCGGCACTACCCTCGAGTGCGTGTCGCTTTGGTTGGCGACACCCACTCGTCGAGGGCAGTCCGGCCGACGGGAGCCTGTCGCGCGCCGGCGACGAATGCGGCGTTTCGAGTTCGAGGCGACGATGGCACGACCACCGCCCTGCTTCCCGACCGGGCAAGGAGGGGCCTACTCCCGTTCCGCGAGGAACAGGAGGTCTCCCCCCCCTCCCCCGGCCTGGGCAGCGACGGGTGGACGGCAGCCCCTTCGGGGTTGGCAGGCGAGAGTCTGCGGGGCTCACGAGCCGAGTCTCAACCACACGCCCCCCGCGCCTGTACTCCACCAGGTCGAGGTGAAAAGATCTTATCAGCCAGGCGGGCAGGGCAGGCGGGCAGGCGGGCGGGGTCGTGGAAGACTATTCCTAGCGGGCGATCCCCTCCCGACCCACCTTCCGAACGGCCTACACCCTATCCAGGCTCCGAACATGGTTGGTTTACGGGTCAGTCGGGGGACCCACTAGGGGGCGGCCCCTCACACGACTGCCCAGTGGGCCCAGGGATGGCGGTGGCGAGTCACTCCGGAGCAGAATAGAGGTGCGCACGAGGCAGGTGGCATAGCACTGCCCACCCCCTTCCACCCCCCCTCGCCCTTCGCAGCCTCTCCCCCCTTCCCCTTCCCACTGCGCTCTGTTGGTTCCTCTGTCCATCTACAGCGTGGGTGGTGGTACACTGCGTCGAGACAGCTCCGCCGCGCCGCCCTGCCTTTTGGCGCCGACGGTACCATACCTTACCCCGCAAAAAGTTGGAATCCTGGTACGGATGTCCCATCATGGCGAGGAGCGTCGCTGGCGTGTTGAGCAACGGCGCGCCGAGTACGGACGCGAAGAGCGGCGATGGCGGGGCGAGCCGCGACGGCGGTCGCGATCGCGCGATGAGCCGCGGCGGGATGAGCTGCGACGGCGCGACGAGCGTTGGCAATGGCGGCACCATGATGGGCGGCATGACGAGCGGCGCGGCTACGACGACTCTTGGTGCAGTGGCCGCGAGCAGCGACGGCACGCTGAGCCACACGCCGCCGAGCGATGGCGCGACGAGCCATTGCGAGGCGAGCGATGGCCGCATCATGACGGGCGGCACGTTGAGCGGCGCGGCTGCAACGACCGACCAAGCATAGGCGAGCGCGAGCGCGACATGTACGATCGGCGCGATGATCGGTCCCACGATCCCAGGCGCGACCATGACCGGCGCGACCGCCGCGGCGAGGGGCAGCCTCAGCACAGCGACCGCCGGTTGAGTCCGCCGATGCGTGGTGCGGGATCGCGCGACGAGAGGCACACCTCCGCTGCCGGTGGTCAGCTCAATGCTAAGCAGCTCAGCGGCCATATCTCGCATGCCAGCGGCGCCGACGCTCTGCTCACGCTCTTTGCTGCCCACAGCGCGAGCTTGAACCACATCCACGCTGCGAACCTGTGGAACAAACTGGGCAAGCAGCGCATCGAGCGGCGGCACGAGGGGCAGCTTGAGAAGCTGGTGCAGCGCACGCTCGACCTGGTTTCTTCGTGCCGAGCACGCGAGCTGGCCAACGTGTCTCACGGCGTTGCAAAGTGCGGCCTGCAAGCGAGGGTGGTGCACCCGTTGTTCGTACCGTTGGCCGATGAGGCGGTGCGCGGCGGGCTGGCTGGCTTCAAGCCGCAGGAGCTGGCCAACACGGTGTGGGCGTATGCGACGGCGGGCGTGGCTGCGGACGCGCTGTACCCGGCGGTGGCGGAGGAGGCGGTATCCCGGCGGGCTGGCTTGGCTTCCAGCCCGCAGGAACTGGCCCAAACCGTTGGGGCCTTATCCAACGGCGGGACTTGCCTTTCGAAAGCCCTTATACCCCGCCGTTTGCCGAAAGGAAGCCGGTTCCCCGGCCGGGG
>NW_005200724.1:2588-4766 GCF_000372725.1 Emiliania huxleyi CCMP1516 | reverse complement strand
CCAACCCGGGACTGGTTCCGGGGACCGGCCCCCAGGAATTTCCCCCCCCGTCCGGCAAAAGAGGACCCCCTGGGCCCCTCCCCTTCCCCCCGCGGGGGCCCTCCCAACCCGTGAGGTGGGCCGCGCCGAACTCTCGTTCTTCCGGGCCCAAGGGCTTTCCCAAGACCCTTTTGCTCTCAGTTCCGCCCAGCGAAACCCCAAAGGATAGGCCAAAGGGGAGGTTTAGGGGGAGGGAAAGGGAAAAACTTTACAGAAAGCGCGCGTGTTGTTTTTTGGAAAGGGCATTTGTTTCCCCCCCTCGAGTTCCGTTGCCCCCCCCCCCCCCCCCGCCCGCCCGCCCACCCACCCACCGCGAGGAAAAACTTCCTCGCGCGTTTGGCAGGTGCTCGAGCAAGAAGGTGGGATTACTGACTCGTGGCTGCTGGCCGCCGACGTCGACAAGAGCCCCATCAAGTCGGATCGCCACAGGCGCGACCCCTTCCTTGGCATGGCGCCGCCAAAGGAGTTGTCCGCCTCGGAGTCCGCCGTGGCCCTGCCCCTCATCCCGCAGTAGCTTGCTGCGCCGCAATTTTGAGACGGGTCGGCTCAGGCCTGCGGCTCGCTTCTATCGTGTGTCAAATAGCGTGTTCCATTTATCGGGGAGATAATGAGCAGATGGGGGAGGAGGGTGATCGTAATTTAAGCGAAACATTTTGGTGTGATCCGTGTGGCACTAGTATTACATACGTCTCGGTGCGGTCTATTATTATTTATTAAAGCCGTAGCTATATTACGCCATCATTCTCTCCTTGTACACCGTGGGGCTCCTGCCCGTGTCCCGGGCGTGGAGATGGTGCGAGGGTCGCCCGCCCCCCTTGCCCCACCACTTTGTGTGTGTGGAGACGTTTACCTTACCTTACCTTACCTTACACCGTCGCGGGCGCCTCCTGCTTCGCTCCGGGCACTCCCGGCAGATTCATATTCCGACCGCGACTCCCCGTCGGCGTCGCCACCTGCCCGATCACGAGCGGGAGGTAGGCGCGGCGGTTGCAGGTCAGAACAACCACAGAGACATTCAGCAGGGGCGACCGCCCGGCACGAGGAGCGGGTTGTAGGACTTGCAGGACCGGGACACCCATCCTGTTTTGCTTTTACCGTTGTTCAGTTACAAGTCTCGTATCGCCCATATGTGGCTCTTACGCGCACACCCGGAGGCGGATTTGAAGTTGGGCGCGTGTACCCCGTTTGTGCCGTGTCTGTGTCAGCACCAGTGCGCGCCAGTCCCGTGCCCAGTCAGTCAGTCAGTGTGCGAGGTGCGAGGGAGGCGTTCTCGTGAAATTCTCCACTCACTGGTTGCGCGCTCCATTCCATCCAGGACCCACTCACAACTACACCCAAGAAAAAACCCGGGGGCGGCGGGCGCCCCCTTTCTTTTGAAATCATTGCATTCTTTCCCCCAGGTACCTGTGTTAGTTAGTGCCAGTGCGCGCCAGTCCCGTGCCTAGTGTCGTGCGAGCGAGTGTGCTTAAAATTCTTTTTCCAAAAAAAAACCAGCGGAAGTTTGGGGCCGGCCCCAACAGCCTCATTTCGAGAGCGTCGTGGGCGCTCGCCCCGCTCGCCGTCTACGATGGACGATGCCGGGCCGTTTTCATTTCCATCCAACGACGACGCTATGACTCTGGCCAAGACCTTCACCGACGCGGTCGATTCGATGTACGGCAGCGCCGGCGCCTACAAGCAGATTGATCCGCATCTGCTCCGCGAGCTTTTCCACTCGTGGTTCATGTTTCGGCGCTTGCGCTCAGAGCAGCCGCGCGCTCCATCCAGCTCAAAGGTAGCCACTGTGCTCTGATTTAGGCTCGGGCCGTGATGACAAACACGGGCGGCGTAGCCCCGCCAATGAACTCGACCTCGACGCTGGAGGGGGTGGCTCAGATGGTCGAAGACTGCAGTCATAGCAACTTGTAGACGTATTACACACACAAATCGCGTCCTCGTCTACTTGCGCAACACCGCTGGCCGCGCTTTTATCATGCGCCCTAATCCCGTCCGTGGCCTCGAGAGCTTTGTCGACTCGAGCTGGGCCACCAAGTTTTCGTGCTCTGGCGGGATGTTCTTCTACCACAGGTGCCTCTTTCACTGGCTCTCAAAGATGCAGCGCTCCGCCACCCTTTCCAGCGCCGAGGCCGAGTTCTTTGG
>NW_005200724.1:0-1693 GCF_000372725.1 Emiliania huxleyi CCMP1516 | reverse complement strand
GCGGGCGGCGCCGGGCGGAGAGGCGCGCCACGCCCACGCCCTCTCCCCCGCAGCCGGCGCAGCTTGGCGGCAACGGCGTCCTCCGAGAGCCCGCCGGCGCCGGCGCTCTCCGATGGAGAGGGCGAGAGAGAGAGTGTGCACGAGGGAGATCCGGAGCAGTGAGACAGAGAGAGTCCAATACCAAATGCAGGCGAGGGGAGAGTAGCAGGAGCCATGACGAGAAGGGCATGTTGGCAAGAGCGGTGGGCAGAGTTTGTGTGGCGGGTAATTCTTCTGGATGGATTAGGAGCGGGAATTCTTTTTTGTAGAGTAGACGACGCTGTGCATGTGCATGTGCATGTCACATGCACATGCACATGTACATGTACGTACTTTTAGCTTACTGGGACAAAAGGGAGAGGGGGTTGTGTTCTCTAGGCCCCTAGGTAGGGGCCCTACGGCAGAATTTGACGCTAACTGTTATATATATACGACGAGGGTGGGACGACCGCGAGGTGGCATGAAGGTTGCAGCGAGAATCGGCGAGGGACTGCGAAGAGAGATAGGAAGAGGCAGACTCCCTAGGGTGGGCGACGGATAGCGCACCACACACCTATAGGTAGGGTCGATTCCGCATGGTACGGGACCCCTCGGGTGTTCATTGGAGGGGGAGTCATCCCAAGACGGTGAGAGAGAGAGAGATTTCTTGAACACGGTGCATACAGGATCGATCGAGGCGGAGCACGCAGGAGCCATCGGCGGCGGTTAGCGGCAGCGCGGCGGTGTAGACGAGCTGCGAGATATATTGAGATTGTGACGAGGAGTGGAGCGAGTGAGGCTGAGGGACGCCCCTGGGGGGATTCGTTCAAAGATGTTATGCGCCCTCACCTTCACCTCCGGCACGGACATGGACGGGAGACCGCCCGATGTCTGGAAGGAGACAAGAAGTGTCACCCCCCACACCCGGGTACGAGTAGCAGCGTGAGCGCTTGGGCTGGGCTGGGCGTGTCCGGGGGGGTCGAGGGTGGCCAGGCGTCGGCGAGGGGCGGCCCGGGCAGCCGCCCCGCCGCTCACTTTCTTCTCTGAGCCCCGGCGCGCTGCGGCTTGGTGGAACACAGACACACAAAACTCACAAGACGCTCAGCCACCTGGGCTGCCTTTAAAGCGCGCTCATCTCGATCGTCAAGGCGTCGCTACGCGCGGTCTTCCGCGGGGGGAGCTTCGTCGACGGGTGCGGGACTGCGGCGCAGACAGTGCTGCGGCAATGCCTCCGGCTGCTGCGGCGAGTGGGGTGCTGCTCGCTGCGATGGCGAAGAACTCGTCTCGTCACACGCCAAGGGCTTACGCTCTGTCGAGACGTGAGGCGTATGCGCCCAGGAGGGGAGGGCGCATGCGTAACGACGCTGCTAGAGATGCCTTTCGGGGCCCAGAGATAAAACTTCTGATGCCATGCGTGACCTAGTAGTGTCCCCAGCTATGGGCGTGTCCACGTTGGAGCCAGGTGTGGTGTGGACGCGAGAATAGCTCCGCCGTTCATGGAGGCAACCGATGCGAGTCGACTGGTGTGTGTCGTCGTGGTTTCGTATCAAGAATACTCACTCACTCACTCCGGGGTATGGTATGGTAGGGTCGCGCATGCCAACTCAAGACCATACCCCCCCGCCTGCTGGCAGACCTGCTTGGGGGTATGGTAGGGCTAGTCTTGGGCGGGCAG
>NW_005200725.1:2755-4641 GCF_000372725.1 Emiliania huxleyi CCMP1516 | reverse complement strand
TGATTGGGCGCGTGACGGTTGCATGATGTCAATTGCACCAACTTCGGCGCTCGTGATCTGTATTGCGCCCACTTCCGGCCGCTGATCTGTATCGCACCTATTTTGGCGCTCTGATCTCGAGTGCCACCCTTGCAGCCCTGTGATCTTGACAGCACCCCTCTCAGGCCTATGATCCTCAGCGCGCCCCCTCAAGGTCTGCTGATCCCCACAGACCCTGCCTTGGCCTGCACAAGCTTTTCCGGCAAACAAAAAGGAAAACAAAGGGTCCCCAGCCCTTTGCGTTTCCGGAAATTTCCAGGGAAAACAGAGGGTGTTTGGTGCTCCATTCTGGAAACTCGCGAGTTTCCCTGAGTCTGAGAGCTGGTCTGGGGCAAAATCTGAGGCAAAATTGAGGAAATCGGCACGATACCTAGGCGGTCGCAGGGTATTTTCCAGGTATACCCGGGGTTTTCCAGGTATACCCGCAAAATACCCGGTATTTTGCCGATTTGGCTTATTTTGGGCCCAAACCAGCCTCACCCTCAGACTCGGCTCAGAGCCCGGAAAATTTGATGGTTTCCCTGGAGTTTTCCCGGGAAAATAGAGAGGAAAAGAGAGGGTGCTGTAGAGAAAAAAGGAAAGGAAAAGAGACGGTGTGCGAGAGGAAAAGCTTGTTCAGCCTAAACCCTGCCGTGGGTGCTTGATCCTGAGGCGCCCCCCCGCCGGTGCTGTGATCCTGAGAGGGGTGTCTGAGATCCTGAGAGAGGCTTATCTGGCGCGGGGGAGGCGGACGGCTGGCCTGCCATCGAATTATCACCAGCCATGCTCCGGAGGATGGCTGCACTGACTGTGGCCCCAGCCATAGTAGATGGCTGAAATGGCTGTCCGCACCCCCAGCCATCTTACCCAAGATGGCTGCGATGTAGCCAGCTAAGCCAAGAGGGCTCACCTCGAGGCGGGCGGTATGGCTGCGGTACTCGAGTAGTGTGTCTCCAGCCATGTCTACCAAGGATGGCTGCCGAGTGCCGTGTGTGTATTGCAGCCATTAGACTGGAGGATGTGGCTGCACTGCAGCTAGCTCAGCCATCCTTAGGTTCAGATGGCTGTGAAGGAGCCAGCGCACAGCCATTCTCCATCTGGTGGTACATTCCGAGGTTAGTTAGCCCTTCCTATGTGAGCTCTCAGTTGCGCTCGTGTTTTGTGTGAGGAAGGGCGCTTGGGTCTAAATTTAGTGCGTGTGAATGAACTTTAGAGCGCGCTAAATTCGCGCTAACTAAAGTGCACTAAGATCAAAGAGATATATTTGCCACTTTCCGCACAAACAGGCACCCGACCAGCTGAAGCTCTAGACTCGTCGACCGAGCTCTGGACGATGCCGACCTCAAACCACCAGCGCCAGCAACGACGTGCCGCGGCTCGCCGCGCCGCTGTTGCGACCGACGACGTGCCCGACGCCGTCCCGCGGCCGAAAGGAAGAGGCCCGCGCAACCACTTCTGGGACCCGCGGCCGCCGGGCGTGCGGCGGCACAACGAGTCGAACGAACCGAACCAGCGCAGAGCGGCGCGTCTCGCGAGCGCCCGCGGCCGCCACGCCGACGCCGTCCGCGGCCGACGGTGGTCGCGAATCAACGCGGCGCGGTGCAACGAGGCCAAGTCCTTCCAGGCTCCCGCCAGCAGCGCCTCGTGGCGTGGGCTGCACGGCCCTTCGAGACGGCCCGGGGGGCGGTGAGAGACCTCTCCCGCCGGCATGGCGCACTATATCACCCGTAGAGGCCTCTCTATAGTCGCCTTTTGGCACCTCCTCTATCCACGCCGCCGATTAGACCTCGCCGCATCGCATCGCCCCCTTCCCTGCCCCGTCGCCCTCCTGAGCTCTCCCTCCTTCGCTCCAGCCATGCACAGGACGG
>NW_005200725.1:0-1992 GCF_000372725.1 Emiliania huxleyi CCMP1516 | reverse complement strand
GGGGGGCGGTGAGAGACTTCTCCCGCCGGCATGGCGCACTATATCACCCGTAGAGGCCTCTCTATAGTCGCCTTTTGGCACCTCCTCTATCCCGCCGCCGATTAGACCTCGCCGCATCGCATCGCCCCCTTCCCTGCCCCGTCGCCCTCCTGAGCTCTCCCTCCTTCGCTCCAGCCATGCACAGGACGGCTGGACCATTGGCCCGCGTGCCAGGCGTCCGGGACGGCCGGGTATCGGCTCCGTACTTTGAGCCCTCTTGGGCCACCCTCGCGTCCACCGGCCGGCAGAGCACCGCTTGGGCGACTCAGACGGCCCGCCCGACCAGCGCGTTCGATCGTGCCGCCCCCACAGCGTCAGTGGCGTGCGTGGGGTGGCAGGCGGCGTCAGCGCAGCCCCTCGTGGGGGTGCCCACCGCTCTCCTCTCACCGCTCCCCCCCGCCCGTGGCACCCCACACACTCGTCCCTCCTCAGGGGCGCAAGGCGGCACGGCACGTTCAGCGCTTGCCTCGGCCCACCTCGCCTTCACGCCCGCCACCGCGACCAAGGAGGTGGCCTCGGCGGCCCAGATGAAGCCCGTGCGGCTCGTTTGGGAGCCGCATGCCGTCCCTCTCTCGCCGGCGCTGCTCACCACGCCCAAGCCTACGCCGAGGAACCCGTCGCGCCCGTCGCTCACGAGCTGGTGGCTCGCATCGACCGAGCCGTCCAGCTTTCTCACGCCCTGCCCACGATCAAATTCGAGACGACCAACATCCGACCACAAAAAGGCCCGCGCGTGCTGCGCGGGCCGGCGAGCGACTAGCGAGCCAACCTGCTAGTGCAGTAGATAAACACTTCATTCAGTCTTCATACCGGACACCGCACTAAATTTAGAGCCAAGCCTGGCGAGGTACTCCCACGCCTCTCGTGGTTTTTGTCTGGCCGAGTCAACCCGAGCCTCGGCGAGACTGCGTCAGCTGTTCCCACAGCAGGCTGGAAGTACCTCGCCGAGCCAAGCGCCCCTCTGTGTTGAGGCTCGCAAAAAATGGGAGACGTGAGCGTCGCTGACGACGAGTCCGACTCGACCGCCGACCTGCCGCTCACACTTGACCTCCTCCCCGAGGATGCGCTCACTCGCATCCTCGAGGCGATTAGCGGAACGCACCACGATCGGCGGCGCCAACTTTTCGCGGCGGCCTGCACCTGCCGACGGCTGCACGCCAGCGCGGCGCGCGCGGCACGCGAGCATGTGCTGTCGCTGCTGCCTCCCGATTGCCCCTGGGTCGGGCAGCCGCCTCCGGTGTGTCAAATATACCTCGGGGTGGGAGCACGCACGCGCAGACGCAGACGCTAGCACGCACACATCGCAAACAAGCCGACTCGGTCACGGCGGACACGCCGCCCGCTCGGCAAAGGTGTGGTCGCGCTGCTACGGCGAGGCGTGCGAGCTCTGGCGTGCGAGGTGGCGGAGCGCGCCCGATGATTTGAATCTGAACGAGGGGCATTCGATCGCCTGCCCGCCGCAGCCAGTCTTTGCGCACTCCGCCTCGCTGTGGCGGCAGAAGCTCTTTGTCTTTGGGGGCAGGCACTCGGAGACACGCCCAGACACACACACCCTGGACGCTCAAGCTCTCTCTCTCTCTCTCTTTCTCTCTCTCTCTATTCCCCCCCCCTCTCGCTCTCTCTCTCTCTCTCTCTCTCTCTCTCTCTCTCTACTCGGCAGGGTTAATTATCATTATTATGATGGCGATGATTTTCAGGCACACCGAGACGTACAGCGACTCGCTCCCATGGTCGACCTCTCCTTCCCGCTCCCCGGAGGGGGGGGGTGGCACCCTCTGGGCGCCCCCTCTAAGCGGCGGAGGCTACGGCCACCGCTGCGACGGGCCGGTCTTACATTTGTGGGGGGGTGGGTCGCCGACTCCGAGACTACCGGTGGACTTGCACTTCTTCTTCCCTCACGCGGCGGAAAATTGGGGGTGCATAGTCTCTGTCTGGGGGCCTTAGGTCTCCCCT
>NW_005200726.1:2786-4369 GCF_000372725.1 Emiliania huxleyi CCMP1516 | reverse complement strand
GCCCCAGCAGACATAGCGACGACGCGCTGGCCAGCCAAGCCCTCGATCTTCTTAGGCTGCCACTCGGTCAGCTCAGAGCCGTGGCCCAGCTTGCCAAAGCCTCCATTGCCCCAGCTCCAGACAGCGCCGTCAGTGGTGATGGCGAAGCTGTGCGCAACGCCAGCCGACACGCTCACGGCGCGCTCGCCGCCCAGCGTTGACGGGAGGCGGGTCGGCGTGTTGAGCCGCGTCACGCCCGCGCCGTGGCCGAGCACGGCTGGGTTCCAGAACGGCGCATTGCCGCACGACGAGAGCCGCCCCTCGCCGTCAATGAAGAGGCCGTGCTGAGAGCTTGCCACCGCCCTCGCCGGCGGGTTGGACTCGCACAGCAGCGCAGCGAGACACAGCCACCGCACGGCGCAGCTCTCGCCCTCTGGCTGCGCCGGCAGCTCGAAGCCGCGCTCTAGCGCCCACAAGCGGATGGCCTCCACCGCAAGCGAGGCGTGAAAGAGCAGCGAGACGGCCGCGACGCGAGCGATGTCGAGGGGGCTCTCGCAGCGAGAGAAGGCGCGCACGAGGAGCTCCGTGGGCAGGTCGAGAAGGCGGGTGGGCGGCGGCGTGTCTGGCGAGGGGGCGGCGGTGGAGGCGGGGGCAAGGCGGCGCGAGCGGCGGCGCGGCGGGGCAGACATCGCGAGAAAAAGAAAGACGGGAGCGTGGCAAAAAAGGAAAGGACACGGACGTCCCGGGTTGACGCGCAGAACGAGTGCACACGGAACGACGCGGACGAACCGCTCGAGATGGCTGGCAGCTCGTTTGGGAGGTATGGTAAGGTAAGGTAAGGTAAACTTCTCCACACACACGAGGTGGTGGGGCAAGGGGGGGCAACCCTCGCGTCTCCACGTCTAACGACAGGAGCCCCACGGCATTTAAAGTGCAAGGCCGCCGGTGCGCGTGGGTGAGTGGTGTGTGTGTGTGTGTGTGTGTGTGTGTGTGTGTGTGTGTGTGTGTGTGTGTGTGTGTGTGTGTGTGTGTGTGTGTGTGTGTGTGTGTGTGTGTGTGTGTGTGTGTGTGTGTGTGTGTGTGTGTGTGTGTGTGTGTGTGTGTGTGTGTGTGTGTGTGTGTGTGTGTGTGTGTGTGTGTGTGTGTGTGTGTGTGTGTGTGTGTGTGTGTGTGTGTGTGTGTGTGTGTGTGTGTGTCACGTCACTGCATCCTCTGCCGGTTCCTCCCGTCGCCTCTTCTTTGTTCGAATGTTTTTCAATCCATCCTTCACGAAGCCCTCCCATGTAGCTAGCGTTCTTTGCGAATGTCTCGAGATGGCCAGCAGGCGCTGTCTGCTCGCGGCCTGTGCGGGCCGCCCGTCCTCCTCGCCCTTCTTTCGTCCTCCCGTCCCTCCCCTCCACCATGGCCTCCTCGGCACTTCTTTCTCCATCGGCTAGTGCCATTTCACTGTGGCACAGCTCGCGTTACAAAACCTTGATTTGACCATTTGCGCCATTTTGTCCCTCTCGGTGCCTTCCAGAGGCAGCTGCGACCCCGCCAAGTGGACGGGGGCACTCGGCAGGCGGCGCGGAGGGCCCCCGCCGACCCGGCGGGGGCGCAGCGGC
>NW_005200726.1:0-2299 GCF_000372725.1 Emiliania huxleyi CCMP1516 | reverse complement strand
TTTCCATCCATTAGGCAGCCTGGGAACGGTGGCGGTCAGAGGCAAAGCCTACGAGGGGTGGTGGAACCACATGTCACGGCTACTGCCGGCGGCTCGACCCCACGATAGCCTCCGAAGGCTGACTTTGCGGCACCATCATCGGACGATGTCGACGAGTTGGGTCGCTCTCGCGGTAGCCAGATGACCTCTCTTTCTAGGAGCATCGGCCATGGCCGCAGGGAGCGCGGGGGAGGGCGCTGGAAGCAACACGGAGCTCCGTTGGAGACGTTTTCAAGATTAGCGTGTCAGAGTGAAATGGCACTAGCCATCCGCCTCGCCCTGCCTTTTCGTGTCGTGGGAGGTATGGCCTCAGTATGGGAAGAGTAACGTAAACTGTCTACTACCGCTTACTGACGTACTCACAAAAACAAATCTCTCTCTCGTACTCACCGACCCACTGCGCACTGGACACACTCTGGCATCTCTGCGATATGGAGCATTCCGTGTCCGCCCGCGACGCAGCACTCAGGACTCACTCGCTGCCTCAGTCTGTAGCGCTCTGCCGACGCATGCTCACACACCTCGCCGCACCACGCGTGCTGGCTTCAACAAGCTCCTCTAGGGCAGATGAGCCACTAAACGCCCGGCCGGCGCACAGAGCCCCCGATACCTCATTGCCCCGGCGCCCACTCGATCTTCTTGGGTAGCAGCTGGTTCGACAGGTCCTCTCCGTGGCCTAGGCAGCCAGTCTCGCCCCTACCCCAGGCAAAGACGGCGCCGTCGCCGGTGATGGCGATGCTTTGAGTGCTCCCAGTCGACACAGCGACGACACGCCGCCCCGCCAGCGCCTCGACCTTCTTGGGCAGCAGCTGCTCCTGATCGTCGCCGTGGCCCAACCGGCCAAAGCGTCCAGCGCCCCAGCTCCAGACAGCGCCGTCGGCGGTGATGGTGAGGCTGTGGTCGCGCCCCGCCGACACAGTGACGACGCGCTGGCCAGCCAAGACCTCGACCTTCTTTGGCTGCCACTGGTTCTGCACGTCGCCGTGGCCCAGCTTGCCGTAGGTTCCCCGGCCCCAGCTCCAGACAACGCCGTTGGCGGTGAGAGCGAGGCTGTGAATATTTCCAGCCGACACGGCGACGACGCGCTGGCCAGCGAAGGCCTCGACCTTCTTGGGCAGCAGCTGGTGCTGCTGGTTGCCGTGGCCCAAGAGGCCATGGTTACCAGCGCCCCAGCTCCAGACGGCGCCATCGGCGGTAAGGGCAAGGTTGTGCGCGGTTCCAGCCGACACGGTGACGACGCGCTGGCCAGCAAATGCCTCCACCTCCTTGGGCAGCGGCTGGTGCTGCTGGTCGCCGTGGCCCAGCTGGCCGTGGCCTCCAAAGCCCCAGCTCCAGACGGCGCCGCCGGCGGTGAGGGCGAGGCTGTAGTGGTTTCCCGCCGACACGGCGACGACGCGCTGGCCAGCCAAGGCCTCGATCTTCTTTGGCTGCCACTGGTACTGCTCGTCGCCGTGGCCCAGCTTGCCAAAGCCTCCACCGCCCCAGCTCCAGAGAGCTCCGTCGGCGGCGAGGGCCAGGCTGTGCGCGGCGCCAGCTGCCACGCTCACAGCGCGCTCGCCGCCCAGCGTTGACGGGAGGCGGGTCGGCGTGTTGAGCAGCGTCACGCCCTCGCCGTGACCGAGCGGGATTGGAAAGTGGGACGGCGCAGCGCCGCACGACGAGAGCCGCCCCTCGCCGTCAATGAAGAGACTGTGCCACAAGCCTGCCGCCGCCCTCGCCGGCGGGTTGGCCTCGCACAGCAGCGCCGAATAGCACAGCCACCGCACGGCGCAGCCCTCATCCTCTGGCTGCGCCGGCAGCTCGAAGCCGCGCTCTTGCGCCCACAAGCGGATGGCCTCCGCGAGCGAGGCGTGAAAGAGCAGCGAGACGGCCGCGACGCGAGCGATGTCGACGGGGTCGCAGCGAGAGAGGGCGCGCACGAGGAGCTCCGTGGGGAGGTCAAGGAGGTGGGAGGGCGGCGGCGTGTCCGGCGAGGGGGCGGCGGTGGCGGCAGTCGCCATGGCGGCGCGAGCGGCCCCGGGCGGCGCGGCGGTTTGGACATCGCGAGAAAAAGAATTTTACGAGAAAAGTGCTCCAAAACTCCCTCGCACAACACTGGGCACGGGACTGGCGCGCACTGGCACTAACACAGGTACACCACTAAAAAGAATTTTGGTAATCGAAAAGAAAACAGATGCGCCGAAGAAAAATAGTTCCAGGACTGGAGAAAGAAATGTAGGTTGGCAACGCGCCGTTCGTTCGCGACGATGGACTACTATGA
>NW_005200727.1:0-3885 GCF_000372725.1 Emiliania huxleyi CCMP1516 | reverse complement strand
GGGTTGCAACCTGGCCAAAGAAACCAGCACCTCATCAGGCTTCCCTGAGCGTCACAGCTCGGTGATCGCGCCGGCCGGACACCACTGTGACGTCCGTTCCGGGCATTTGAACGCGACCTTCGGGGGCAAAGACATGGGCTCTGTGGCTCAGACTGGACTCCTCTTGGTCCCTTCTGATGCCCTAGGCCACACCTGGGCCTTACCTGGGGTCCTAGGGGCCGGGCAGGGTTTGCCCCCCCCAACTGGCCCGGGGAACCTTAAGGTCTGTCTTTCCCGCAATTTAACTCACGTCCTTTTTCTCTGAGCCCTGGCCTCGATCGACACCCTCGACACCGGGCCTCGACACCTCGACACCAGGGCTCAGCTTTTTCTTTCCTTTTTTCGCTTCATGTCTCGAGGTTTCAAGTGGCTCGCTTTTTAGTAGTTAAAGCTCCGTGCCAGTCGTGCGAGCGAGTAAGTTGTAAAACTCTTCCTCATCCGGATGACTCATCGATCGATCGATGGATGTTGCTGCTTTCCGCGTTGCTGATGCCCTGCACTCCTTTCCGGATCGGGCCGACCCGTATCGAACGTGAGCTGGCAGAGTTAGAGCAGGCTGCTGAGCAGGCCGGGCTCGACGGTGTGAGGTTGCCATTCGAGCTGGACCTGGTCCCGGCGATGTTTCAGCATCTCCTCTCGACCGGCGCGCTCAACCGGCGACATGTTCTCTATCAATCGGTCGATCGCTTTTGTGCAGAGGCGCTCGGGCTCGAATCAGAGCTAACGAGAGCTGACCCGTCGCGGTACGACACGCTCCTCGAATTCGGAAAGACTCTGGTCTCAAGATTTGGCCGCGGCGCCAACGCGTTGCTGCACGGTGGATGAGGACGAGCCGGTTGTCCGGGCGAGTGTCGCCCTCGCCCTGCGACGCGAGGACGTACGGCATCTTTTTGGTGTTGGCATGCAGCTTGTCGAGCATGGTCTGCGCGGCGGCGACCTGCTGCATGCGCAGCTTGCCTTGCTCCTCCTCGTCCTCCTCCATGTCCTCGTCTCCGGGCGCCGCGTCCGTCGCCGCCTTGGCCTTCTTCTTCTTCTTCTTCTTCTTCTCGGCCGGTGCCTCGCGGTCGCGCTTCTCCTTTGAGCCTGTGCCGTCGCCCATCGCTGGCGCCTTGGGCGCGAGCTTACGAGCGAGCTCACCCGCTGAGTGCGCCACGCTCAGCGGAGCCGCCACTTCCAACGTGCCGAACAGGGGCGCGTTCTGCTGCTTGCTCGGAATCTCGACGACGGCCAGCCACATGTCCGAGCCGAGGTCGGATGGCCGGGACCACCAAACGGACATGACGCTCTGAAACACCTTCGGCGTGTTGACAAACGTCGCCGACTCGTCCTTCGTTCCCTCGGGAAACGCGTAGATTTGCAGGCCGTTTGACGCGTTGATGGACCACGCCTCTCGGATATCAGAGCACAGCGAGTCGTACGTGTGCTCGTCCTCCGCCGACACAGACAGCACATAGTTGAAGCCGGGAACCCTCTTGAAGTCGGAGACGCGCAGGTCAACCGACGAGGGCTTCTGGCTCATGAACATCCTCATCCGGTAGGCCATGGTTGGCTGGTAGTAGCTACGCGGCGCGGGGCGGGCGCTCCAAAAAGAAGAATTTACCCTACGCCGGGTTTATCGCGGCGTCCAAAAGAAAAATCCGTGACACATAACAGCTGTTATGAGGTTGTTATGCTGGCTGTCATAACAACCAGTGGGATGTGTTATGAGTGTTATGAGGTGTTATGAGGTGTTTTATGAGGTGTTATGAGGTGTTATGGTAGGGTGGGCATAACAGCCATAACAGCGATGGAGGTGTTATGAGGTGTTATGAGGTGTTATGGGGTGTTATGAGCAGCCAGCCATAACAGCCATAACACCTGTTATGGCCACTCCCATAACCTTGTCTGGGGACAATCGCACCGCATCGCCGACGCTCACATCTCACAATCGACCTGCGCTCTATTCTCGCGCGGGCGGCAGCCGGGCGGCGGCCTCCTCGCCATCGGCCTTCAGCGCAGCGATGGCCTCTACGGCGCCTCCACACTCATCGAGGTAATACGCCGCCTCCGCGAGCCCAACGCCGCCGCGCCGGCACACCAGTCGCAGCGCCTCGGCCCTCTCCGCCTCTGGCGTTGGGGGCGGGGCTGGCGCGACGTAGAGGCGCTGGCCGGCGTAGACGCTCGGCGAGAGCATCTTGTTCCAGCGCTTCAGCTGCCCGACAGTCATCCGGTGCCGCAGCGCGATGCTGGAGAGCGTGTCCGCCACCGACACAATGTACACGGCGGCGTCGTCGGGCGCGCCCGTCGGGCAGGGCCGCCCCTCGACGATTGGCACGCCCTTGGCAACGGGCACGTCAGTGGAGCCTCGCCGGCGCAGGCCCGCGCTGCCACCGGCCTGGTCGAGAGCGGCCTCGGTCGCCGCGCACTGGAGGTGCAGCGCTGCAGTGCGGCAGCCCTCACTGCGCTCGACTTCAGAGTGGCAGCACGACCAGCGATTGGAGAGGATCAGATGGCCGCCGTGGAACTTCCCCGGGTGGTAGACGCAGGCCTCGTCGGCGCCCGCCTCGTACATTCGGCCGCAGCGACGGCACCGAGAGAGCATGCCACAAAATAGTCCCCACAGACACTGTCGTGGGATCGCTTCTCATCGGGGAGAACAAACAAAATTAGATTTGTTTGGTATTGTTAGCGCTCGGACCGATGTTATGAAACAAAAGCAAGGCGGACATGGCATATCGCTCTCGGGCCCACAGACATCAAAGCGCGCGCGTGAACAGGGCTCCAGGCCCCAAATGACGTGTGAGTGTTAGAGTTGTTTGGTATTGCGCCGTCTCTCCTCGCCATCTTGACGACGGAGTCCGTCATCTTCTCCAAACCCGCCGCCAAATCGGCAGCAGTGCCAGCCCCGGCAGCCGTCTTTCGCTCCTTTCGTCGAGCCACAACGTATTTGTCCGGACCGTCGAGGCGGGCATCGAACACTCGTTCGAGCATCGTGGATGACGCCCTCACCGGCGCCCCCGCGTCGTCGTTGGCTTTGTTCGCCGCCTTGTCTGCTGCCACCTTCCGCAAATCGAGCTGCGCCCGCACTGCCGCCATCGCGTTCGTCGCCTGCGAGGCGACCTTCGCCACCTTGGCCTTCCTCTCCCGCTCTGCCGCCGCCTTCCGGTCCTCGCGGCGGTCCGCCAGCGGGTTGTCTCCGGCGTCAGCAGCCACGATCATGGCCGTGACACCCTCGCCTGCCATGCCGAATCTCGGCCGATTGACGCGCGTCCCAAAAGTCGCCAAAAGTGGCGGCGCGTCGCAATCACCCGCCCGCCGTCCCGGCGGTCCCGCAGCTCGCGCACATCTCCCTCTTAACCCACCTGTAACATCACATTAAGGTATTGCTAAAAATCTCTCGGGGAGTGAGTTCTTTACCAGGTTGCAACCCTAGTCTCGCACTGTGCTGTGTGTCTTGGGTCCGTGGTTGTGTTTTTGTGTGAACAGAGCCGTGGTTGTGTTTTCGTGTGGGACCCCGTGTTGCATGTCTGACTGTCTGTGTGCGATTTCGGGCCCGGGGTTGTGCGTTTATGTGAAACCACTCGCAACAGCTCTCGCGCGCCGCCGTCAGTGGCGATGCGCAAAACATCAACAACGCTGCTCGCAACATGCGTGTCGCGCACTCATTCATGACCGGTCTCAATGCCCCACCCCCCTGCGCGCGGGCCTTCTAAGCCCGCGGGTAGTCCCCCCCCATCCCCAGGGCCTCCAGGGCTCGCACCTCAACCTCTCACAGGCCAGCGCACAGCGCCATAAGAGGTATTTTCTTCTCAATAACAAGGCTGTGAACAGAGCACCAACCAACAAGAAATCACGACTCTCACAGTG
>NW_005200728.1:4224-7062 GCF_000372725.1 Emiliania huxleyi CCMP1516 | reverse complement strand
TGCGAAAGCTGCCTGGTCTTCTTGCGGGACTTTGGCGAAGAGGACCTGCGGATCAATCGCACCGTCGGGCAAAATTCAAACGTCAAACGCTTCGACGTGCGTGGATCCTGTGATCCGCTGGCGCTTGTCCCATTTGTGTCTCGTCGTTCACTGACCACATCGCTCCACAGCGGCCACAACTTACACCCCTGCCGTGTGCGACCCCGCCGTGAGCCCCTCGCCGAGCCGTCCTCGCACCCACTCGTTCGTGTGGCCGCGTGTGGCGTAATAGGTCCTCCGGTCCAGTACGTCCCGCCCCCACTCTCTGTCTGCCGTCCTCCGGCGGTCCGTGTGTAGGCACGGGCGTGTCCTCACCGCTCCCTGAGCCCTGGTCTGACAGCCTGACAGCAAACCCCGGACACAGCGCCTGACAGTGCCCGACAGCCTGACAGCGCTGACAGCACTTTCTCTGACAGTCTGACAGCACGTATCTGACAGCCTGACAGCAGAGCCTGACAGGCGAGGCGACCCGTCGCTGTCAGGCCCTAACGTGACAGCCTGACAGCGCCTTGCCCTTGGACGGTGGCGAAGCCAAAAACACCGGCAGTGGCCGTCCGCTGGCGTGAGCGGCGGCGGTCGAGACCTCACCCTTCGCGCCGACGACCCAACCTCACGCGGAACAACCCAACCCAACCCAACAACCCAACCCAACCCAAAAAGCACGATTCTCCTGTTGGGCCCTCTGTGTGTGAATACTCACTCACTCACCACCACCCCCTCCCACCTCCACCGTCGAGCCGCGATCGCTGCCGCCCGCAACGCCGCCCGCCGCGTCAGATGCCCGCGACGCGCGCGTCGAGTCGAGTCGGAGAGCCGCCCACACACACACTCACACACATCACCAAGGTTGCCCGCAAAAGAAAGCCAATTCTTGACTTGGGCCCTGCGGGCGGCCTTCTCTCGAGGTCTCGAGATACACAAAGCGGCCAAATCACCAAGGGTACCCGCCCCCACCCCTCACCCCCCCACCTCCCTGCGCTGCTGGCGACGCCAACAGGAGTACGTGGACACGACCTTGCCACACCCAGAGGTGCGCGATGGCGACGCCAGGGTCCGCCGCGGCAGCCGCGGAGGACAGGAAGCTCGCGCTCGACGCCGACGAGGACGTAGGCGAAGAGGGCGAGGAGGGCGGTGAGGAGGGCGCCGATGGAGCGCCTTCGGCGGCGCGGCTGGCGCGGCTGGCACGCAAGGCGCAGGCGGCCCGTGTCGCGCGGCTGCGGCACAAACAGTTCGTGGCGGATCGGCAGGAGGAGAACAGCGCACTCGAAAAGGACGAGGCGGCCGCTCCCCTACCCGCGACTCGAGAGATTTCCCGCTGCTGCCGCTCCCTCCGCTACCTCACCTCCTTTACACGCGCCGCGGCGGCGGCACGGCGGCCAAAGCCGCGCCCTGCGCGGCCCTATCTGCCCGCCTCGAGCCCCCGCGACCCCCGTCCCGCACCCCATCCCGCGGCAATCCGACCCCAACCGCCGTGTCGCCCTGTCATCGCCCTTTTCCGAGGCCTCTCCACAACCTCTCCACAACCTCTCCACAACCTCCCGACAACATATCCACAACCTCTCCACAACCTCTCCACAACCTCTCCACAACCTCTCCGCGACCGTCCCGCCACCTCCGCCGCCGCTCAGGCAGCGCTCGTGGCTGAAGAGGCTGCGGCTGCCCCGGCCACCCTCGCGGCAGTGACGGCGGACTTGCGCCGCGCGCTCAAGCCGGAGGAGCTGGGACAGCTGGCCTCGTGGCTGTGTGAGAGGTGCGTGAGAGATGGGGAGGGGCGGCGAGAGGTGGGGAGAGATGCTGGCATCGTGGGTATATGAGAGGTGTATAGCCTCCTCCCTCCTCCTCTCCTCCTCACCTCCTCCCTCCTCCCTCTCCCCTCCCCGCCTCGCCTGCTGTCCTCCTCCCCTCCCCTCCCCTCCCCTCCCCTCCCCTCCCCTCCCCTCCCTTTACCCCTCACTGGCACGCTCTCACGCCTCCGCCTTCACACCAAAACACAACCCCGGACCCAATACGCACAAGCACGCCACAGACAGTCGAGAAGGGAGAGACAGCAAGGACAGCCTTCACCGCCAACCTCCCTCGCCCCCCCTCCCGCACGCCCAGGCCCGGCGGAGCAGCTTACGTCGAGACTTACCTGCAGCAGCCAAAGAAGGTCGAGCCGGCGCCAGTCACCGCCAGTCACACGGTCGCCGCGCCGACGCCAGTGGCAATCTTCCCGCCGCTGCCGCTGATGCCAGAAGTGCCATTCGCGCTCGCACCGACCGACGCCAAGACGCCCTCTTCCAAGCCACCGGCCTCCCCCTCCGACGGCACCGAGCGGCAGCGAAAAAAGAAACGCGCGGCCGCACGCGCGGCGGTTCGCTTCCTAGGCCTCGCGCTCCGACGGCAGCCCTCTCCCGCGGCCGACGCCGTCGCCCGCAGCGCCGCCCGTGCCGCCCCACCGCCCGCTCGGCGCTGCACTCGCTAACGGCGCGCCGCCGCCGCTCAGCTGCAGCGGCGCCGTCGCGCGGCCCGGTGCGCGCTCGCTAGTAGCGCACGGCTTGCACCCCCCGGCATGCCGCCGCTCTCGCCCTCGCCTCCAGCCACCCCGCCGCTGCCGCCCGTTGCCGTCGACGCCGCCACCGCCGCCGCCGTCCTCTACAGCCGCCGACGCCTCTCACAGGCGCCACCGTCATTGTCCCCGCCCTTCCTCACCGCTGGCTTCACTGTCTCCCTTTAACGACACCTCTCTAAGTTGAGCCGCTGAATCTCCCGAAACCATCGCTCGGGCTGCGAATAAGACTCTTTCCACTCTACATACTG
>NW_005200728.1:0-1057 GCF_000372725.1 Emiliania huxleyi CCMP1516 | reverse complement strand
GGGGGGGGGGGGGGGTGCGCACCCGCGAGCGAGGTAAGGGCGGCTGTTGTAGAAGAGGAAGACGGCGATCGCGCCCGGCAGCGCACCCGCTGCAGAGGCTGCCTCGACCGCCTCCTCCGCCGCCGCGTGCGTTGGGAAGCGAACGCGCCACCGGCCCTCCTCGTAGCGCGGGTTCTCAAACGCCCCGAGAGCACTGCGCAGCTCGGCCTCGGCGCCGGCGCCGTCGAGCCCGCCGCCCTTCTCGACGAGGATGACCACCTCGCCGTCCAGCTCCGCCGGGCGGGCTGGCACGGAGCGGTGGCGGATGACGATCGTGCCGAAGAGAGAGGCGTATACGTCGCCCATGACCTGCGGAGGGGTAGGAAGAGGGGAGGCGTTGGAGAAGCAAGGGCATGTGTGCGGGCGAGAGAGTGGGGAGTAGAAGAGCGGCGGGCTGTGAGGGCGGCGGAGAGAAGGCGGCGCGGACCTTGAGCGCTTGATAGAAGAAGTCGTCCTCGGCCGCCGTCCTTGGCTTTTGCGGGAGCGAAGAGAAGCTGCGGAGGGGAGGCGCACAGGGGGCGGGGGCGGCAGAGTGTGAGAGAAGCCTCAAGTGAGGGATGGGCGCAGAGGGAAGGCCTGCCTATAACGCAGCGCAGCCACTGGGTGCGGGGTGGGTCTGGGGCGGCGGCGCACTCCCAGAAGAGGGCGGTCACGTGCTCGCCGAGCGGGTGGCGCAGGAAGCGCCGCACGTTCGCCAGATACTCTCCAGTCACGTCGGGGTGGTCCGGCGAGGCCCAGCCGTAGGTCAGCCCGGCGACTTCGCGGCTCAGCGAGCGCAGCGCCGCAACAGCCTCCTTCGGCGTGAGGAAGATGCGGATGCGTCGCTCCTTCTCCATTCGCTCCAGCTCTTGCCGGCGGAGGAGTTTGGGCAGCACCGCCTCGGAGCCGTCGGCGCGCAGGAACTCGGCGCGGAGCAACTTGATGGCGCCCGAGCGAAGGGCAGCGACGAGCGGCTTGTCGAGGGCCGCCAGCAGCGGGCAGCCCTTGTGGTCGGCGGCGGTAAGCGCAGCTGGCTGCT
>NW_005200729.1:0-3908 GCF_000372725.1 Emiliania huxleyi CCMP1516 | reverse complement strand
CTCCAGGTGGCTGGAGACGATGCGCCCATCGGCCTCCAATGCAGCGAGAGAGTCGATCGCGCTGGCGCCGACGCATGGTTGTGCGGTGACGAGCATGTCGGCTCTCGGCGACAGCGGAGCCTGAACGGCCTGACCCGGGCGGCCCTGTGGCGCCCTCGACATCCAGAGAGCAGGCTGGCCAATCTCTTCGTGGCAAGCGCCGCCCTTGACCTCATCGGCCCACTGCACCTCGTAGATGTGGCGTTGCGCTCGCCGCGACTCCAGGAAGCCCGGCGCGAGCTCGCCCATCTCGCCACCGTGGATCTGCACGACGCACTTGCCGCTGGCGTTGTACGCTCGCATCAGAGCCGGCTCGCCTTCTGGAGCATAGTGATAGCCCCACATCACGCGGGTCTGCTTCAAGTTTGTGCTCAGCACCTCGTAGGATGCGATGCGGGCCGCGAAGTATGGCCGCCCTATCATGTGGTCTGGCAGGCACTGGCTCGCAGAGGGGTCCTTCTGCGTGAGCAGCACGCCAGGCTGGTTGCAAGCGTCCAGCCAGGCACAGCCACGTAGGAAGGCGGCGGTCTTGTGATTGGGGAAGGCGATTTGGGCGATCACCTCGTTCTCCCCAACCCAGCTGCTAGTCATCGTGCGGAACTCGCCCTGGTAGTTGTTGCCGATGCTGGCGTAAAACTCTGCGGCATCGACCTGCCGGGAGCAGCGTCTGATGGCGCTGGCAGTGTCCAGGGCATCGATAGCGGCTGGCTCGAAGAAGCTCGCTCGAAGCTCCGCGTGCACAGTCGCGGCACCATCGACGTTCGACTCGATGAGAATGTTGCCCGTCTCTGCGTGGTAGGAGATCTGCTGCAACGCGTCCGCCTTGGTCTCATCGTCCAGGAAGAAGAACGTGTGGAACTTGGAGTCGCTGATGCGGAAGGGAGCAGCGCGGTAGGTCGCCATCACCTCTCGTGCGAGCGCGATGTAGCTCGTTCCAGCAATCAACGGCACGTAGCCGATCTGGTGCCCGCGCTGGTAGTGGAATTCGACAGGCGACATGCTCCGCTGCCAGACTCGGACACCGTCGAGCTCGGTCGGCAGACCGAGGGGAGACACGACCGGATCCAAAGCCCGCCAGGGGAAACGGATCCTGCAAAAGCGTGTGCGAGGAAGCGGCGCGCGAGCGACGACGACACGGCTGCAGGAAAGCACGCACGACGCGATCGTCCCGCTGTAGCCGAAGGAGCTCACCGCCCCTGTCGCCGCCGCGCCACCGCCCACCTGGAGGAAAGGCGAGTGCTGCGACGGGAGCGACGCGGTCGGCGCGCCCTCAAAGACCGCCGCAATGTGCGGGTTGACCGTGCGTAGCTGCGCGTTCGGCGACGCGACGCCGCCGCCAAGACCGACGGCCAGCCGCAGCAGCCCGGAGCCGCCCGCCGCCGGCTCGCCGTGGCCGGCGTTGGCCTTGACGCTCCCAGTGGGCAACGCGCA
This sequence comes from Emiliania huxleyi CCMP1516, assembly GCF_000372725.1. Taxonomy (NCBI): domain Eukaryota; phylum Haptophyta; order Isochrysidales; family Noelaerhabdaceae; genus Emiliania; species Emiliania huxleyi. The sequence continues at coordinate 2,438 of NW_005200729.1, read as the reverse complement.
CTCGTCGCCGAGGTACGTCAGCACCGCCGCGGCGAGCGAGCGCATCTCGATCGGGTCGCCCAGCGCCGTGCCCGTGCCGTGCGCCTCCCACATCGACAGGTCCTCGCACGGCAGGGCCGCGTCCACCAGAGTCGCGTCGAGCAGCGCGTGCTGGGCTCGCCCGTTCGGCGCGGTCAGGCTCGCGCTCTTCCCGTCCTGCCGCACGCAGCCGCCTCGCACCGCGAGCGTGCACGCCTCCACGCCCGTCGTGCGCAGCGTGAGCGCGCAGCACGCCTCGCCGCGCGCGTAGCCGTCGGCCCGAGCGTCGAAGGTGTGGCACCGGCCGCGCGCTGACAGCATGCCAGCCACAGCGAAGCTCGTGCCCAAGTTCGGCAGCAGCATCAGGCACACACCCGCTACGAGGCTGCCGATGCTCTCGCGCAGCTGCGTCGCCCGCAAGCCGGCGTGGCACGCCACCAGCGCGGCGGAGCACGCCGTGTCGTACGAGACGCACGGGCCCTGCAGGCCGAGCACGTAGGAAAGCCGGCCTGAAGCGATCGAGTGCGCGCTCCCCGTCGCGGCGTACACGCTCCCGCCCGCCGGCGACGCGTTCATCAGCAAATTGAAGTCCACGCTCGCGATCGCCACAAAGACGCCGAACGCCGTGTCCGCCAGGGCCGCCCGCTCGAGGCCTGCGCCGCGCAGCGACTCGTAGCCCCGCTCGAGCAGCAACCGCTGCTGCGGGTCCATCGACTGCGCCTCGGCGCTCGACACGCCGAAACGCGCGTGGTCAAACAGCTCCGCGCCGTGGACAAACGCGCCGTGCCGCACGCGCCTCGCCACCTCGCCGTCGGAGGGGCTCGGCGCCTCAAGCGTCCAACGCTCGACGGGCACCTCCGACACGAGGTTGGCGGCGCACGCCCCAACGCGGCTCAGCGACGCCGCAGATGCGACACCCGACGGCAGCACCATCTGCAGCCCGCCCGCGCGCACCGAGTCGCGTGAGAAGCGAGAGGCCTCCACGCTACCGCCGACCGCCGACCGACGAGACGCCGCCGCCGCCGTCGCCTCGCCGCCGAGAGCAGCCGAGGCGAAGAAGGCAGCGAGCTGGCGCGCCGTCGGGTGGTCGAAAACCAGTGTGCTTGGCAGAGAGAGCGAGTCGCCCGCCGCGGCATGCAGCTGGTTGCGCAGCTCGACGGCGCCGAGCGAGTCGACGCCCGCGTCCATCAGCGGCACGTCCGCGTCGAGCCCGCCTCCCGCGATTTGGCGAGCGATCTCCAGGACAAGGTCGAGGTCAACCGTGCTCTTGCCTGCAGACCCGCCGGCAGCGACGGCGGCCTTCGGCGCGGCGGAGCCACCCGAGGCCGCCAGCGACGACAGCAGCGGTGGCGTCGCGCTCATCGTCCGCACAAGCCGACGCCAGTCGACCACCAACAAGGCCAAGACTGGAGGCGCCTGCGGCACCGCGGCAGCCGCCAGTGCCGCCCGGCCCTGAGCGGCCGTGATCAAGCCGACCCCCGTCGCCTGCAGCCGACCGCCCACCGCGCCGCCCGCCGCCATGCCCACGTCTGCCCACGGGCCCCACTGCACGCTCGACGCCGCCAGCCCGTCGCCGCGCCGCCGAGCCGACAGCGCGTCGAGGCAGCAGTTGGCCGCGCTGTAGTTCGACTGGCCCGCGCCAAACAGGGCAGCCATCGACGAGAAGAGCACGAACGAGTCGAGCGGCGCAGCGGCGCACGCGCTCTGCAGGCACCACGCGCCGCCCGCCTTGGGCGCGTACACGCGGCGCAGCGACGCTGCCGTCTGCGAGCGCAGCAGCCCGTCCGACAGCACGCCCGCCGCGTGCCACACGCCGCGCCACTCCCGCACGCCCACGAGACGGCGCACGTCGGCGGGCTCCGACGCGTCGCAGCGAGCCGCGAGCAAGGCACACGAGGCCACCGACCCCGCCGATGTGTCCGCCTGCGCCGCGCCCACTCGCCCGCTGCGCGAGGAGAGCACCACCGCCGACGCGCCTCGGCCGACCAGCCAGCCCGCGGTCACCAAAGCCAGGCCCCCGCTCCCGCCCGTCACGATGTGCGACCCGTGCGCGCTCTGCTCGAGGAAGGCCACGCGGAGCACCACCTTCCCGGAGTTTGAGCCGCTCTGCAGGTACCGGAACGCCGCGACCGCCTCGCTCTCCAGGTCGAAGAGCTCCAGCGGCAGCCCGTGCAACACGAGCCGCCGGGCCCGCGCCGCCAGCTGGCGCAGCGCATGTTGGGTCCACTCCGGAGCGTGCTCCATCGTCGCGTCGAGCGCAAGCACCTCGTAGCGCAGATGCGCCGCCGACGACCACGCCCGCGCCGACGACCACACGCCGCGCTTGCCGATCTCGGCGAAGGTGCCGCCCTCGCGAGCCAGCGCCACCGAACAGGCGATGAAGTCGCCGGAGTCGGCTGGCGTTGCGGGCAATCATGAAA